>NW_027279686.1:5000-104232 GCF_046629955.1 Centroberyx affinis
TCTACTGTATGTTCCTAGGGTCCTATGTTCCCAGGGTCCTATGTTCCCCAGATTTATATGGCACATAATGGGAACATGACAAAGGGGCCTATGTTCCCAGGGTCCTATCTTTAACCCTAACCCTAAGCGAATACAGAGCTGGGGAACATCTTTTTCAGGTTCCCATTGTGTGGTATATAGAGTTGGGGAACATAGGACCCTGGGAACATAGGACCCTTTGTCATGTTCCCATTATGTGCCATATAAATCTGGGGAACATTGGACCCTGGGAACATAGGAATGACTCCCTAGGGATTTACTAAAGCAGGGTAAGGATCCTGTGCACAAAGTAATAAGAATGCTTTTCTTAGTCTTAAATGATAAAAACGTTGCCTTGGGAACTTAGGACCCTGGGAACATAGGACCCTGGGAACATAGGACCCTAGGAACATAGGACCCTGGGAACATAGGACCCTGGGAACATAGGACCCTGGGAACATAGGACCTTGGGAACTTAGGACTCTGGGAACATAGGACCTTGGGAACTTAGGACTCTGGGAACATAGGACCTTGGGAACATAGGACCCTGGGAACATAGGACCTTGGGAACATAGGACCCTGGGAACATAGGACCTTGGGAACTTAGGACTCTGGGAACATAGGACCCTGGGAACATAGGACCTTGGGAACTTATGACTCTGGGAACATAGGACCCTGGGAACATAGGACCCTGGGAACTTAGGACCCTGGGAACATAGGACCCTGGGAACTTAGGACTCTGGGAACTTAGGACCCTGGGAACATAGGACCTTGGGAACTTAGGACCCTGGGAACATAGGACCTTGGGAACATAGGACCCTGGGAACATAGGACCTTGGGAACATAGGACCCTGGGAACATAGGACCCTGGGAACATAGGACCTTGGGAACTTAAGACCTTGGGAACTTAGGACCCTGGGAACATAGATACGCTCCCGCCTATGTGACCACACTCTGGTCAGGTCGGGACACTACAAATGGCCCCAGCACCTTTGCATAGGAGGGTGAATCCTGTTGTCTGGGTATTAAAGTTTTATACAGACAGTATTGGAATATGACGTCTAAGCTGCTGCTGAGCTTCCTGCAGCAGGTTTTTTAAAAAGCATTCCAATGTAGCTAGATTCATTAAGGTATCGGGAGGGAGAGAGCATTTCAACACTTTTCCTCCGACTTAAGGGAGTATGGGGGGGGGGGTGTGCAGAAGAATATGAGATGAGAGAACGAGGGGCCAGGAAGACGATGAAAAATACAGCAGCACCAACTTCCTGCTGGCTCAGTGGGCTCAGGAGCAAACCACATCATTCCTCTCTCTCTCTCTCTCTCCCGCCGCTTCCCTGTCTGAAACAGCAGAAATGCCTTCAAAAATTCACCACCCTTAAAGAGACCTCCTCATGGATGAATTTTGCGGCTGAAACGTGCGAAATAATAGCATCAAATGTAAAAAAAAAAAAAAAAAAAAAGGCTATTTATCTCTGTTGTCTCTGTTTCTTAAAGTACACTTTCTAAAAAAAAAAAAATCACCTGGGTAGCTGCTGTTGTTACATACACACATGAATGCATGCACTCTTATGCTGACACTCCGAACTCTCTCTCTCACACATACACACACACACACACACATACACACACACATAAATAAGCCTTCCTGCCCCCAGCCTTGGCTGCTCTTTTCTCCCCACAAATAGCTTTCCACTCATTTATTACTAGGATCAGTAACAGATGCCTTCACTCCGGTTATTTTTTTTCTCTGTGACGGATTGCTGCATGTTTCCCCTGGAATGTCTGCACACACACGATCCAGTATCACACACACACACACACACACACACAAGGGGAATTCTTTAAATGCATAAGGTATGAAGAGAATTGTGAAACTATTATTCTTTCTCTATAATCATACAGTAATCAAAGAGTTTCCAAAATGAGATATCCTCCTTTTGCAAAAATCTGACACATAATCATAATCTGACACATAAGTAAGTAAGTAAGTAACTTTATTTATATAGAACCTTATATATATAAAGTGCTTCACAGAGGAAATAAAGCATAAACATACATACAGACATAAAACACAATAAAAACAGACAAAAAAACCCACAATGAAAACAAAAGTAAATAGAAAATTACACAAAGGCAAGTCTAAACAAATGGGTCTTGAGCTGCTTTTTAAAGTTGTCCACAGATCTTAATCATAATCATAATCTGACACATAATCATTAGTTCTGGCATGAACACAGTGAAGTGACTTTCAGTTGTCTGGATTTTTCTCGTCACCTTTGCTCGCAAAAAAAAATAACAACTTCTGGGTTTCATCTGAGTTTTAAATCCACATCCCAGACTCATCTCCACATAGCTGAGACACAGCCCAGTCAACAATTGGGTTGAGGACAATGAGAGCGGTGGGAAATCCCTTCCATAACAGGCTTGCTAGACAGCTAGGTCAGGACAGGAAGCAGCTATTTAAAGCGCACTGTATAAATTTTGGATGTCTCAGAAAATGTCCAGGAACATTTATTGAACATCGCAGCAGGCAAGTCCCACAAAAACTCATGAGCCGTAACAGTCTTCAAAGAGCCAAAGTACACATATTTTTATCTGAGGGTACAACTAAAGATGTCTCATATGTGATTGTGCACTCCTATATGCTGACAGCAGGGATGTAGTGGAACTCTTTAAAGAAGAATAACAAAGGAGAAGAATAAGGTTTTTTTTGGGGGGGGGGGGGGTTTCATAATTTTATATTAATGAAGTTTATTTATCCCAACTGTTTTTTTTTGTTTTTTTTTTGTAAATAATAATTATTACTTTTATTTGTTTATTTAAATTAATATTCTTGTTTCTTTGTATACTACTTTGCTGAGCACATGTCTGCACTGTTTGTATATTTGAATGTTTTTTCAATAAAGATTGAAAAAAAAAAAAAAAAAAAAAAAGCAGGGATGTAGTGGAGGATAAACCCACCTAAACTCACTCTACCCACCTTTTTATTTACAGAATATAGTTTACTACCTTGCCCCTACCTACTGACATAAATCTAATATCAAATAAATGCACAGTAGGGGAGAACGGGGCAAGTTGTCACGTGGGTAAGTTGTTTCAGTGGCTTTATTTCTGAAACTAAATATTTTAGAGCCAAAAGTCCAATTACAAAAATGTTTACTTTCTTAATAAGAAGTTACCTATGTTAGAGTGAAAACACTCTAACATAAAAGGAATTTGTATACCTGAAAGTAATAATAATGAAATCATGAAGTCATAAAATCCATACATTTTAACGGTACGACTTCAACATACGGTGCTGAAAGAACAGGGTAGCTGCCGGATATTGCAAGACGAATGCGAGCACCGCCAATAGAACTTGCAGAAGTTACCTGGTGGTTAGTGCGCATTAGTCAAAGTTAAACAGTAGTTAATCAGAGTTATAGCTATGCCTAATAGAAGTTATCATGTAGTTATCAGTACCTACCCGGTCCTTACAGGAGATTAATGCGTTTTAAGAGAAGAAGCCGTGTGTCTCTTTTTCAAACGTCAAATAATTTTCAGTTATTTCCCTGTAGCTACCATGTAACTTCACCAGGTGAGCACGTATACTAAAGCAAACCATTCCCAGTAGTTTCATAGTAACTACTCAGTCCTTACAGTACCTACCCTGTCCTTACATGTCATTAAAGGAATAGTTCACCCAAAAATGAAAATTCTGTCATCATCTTCTCCCCCTCATGCCAGTTGAAACACAGGTGAAGTTTGTCCATATAACACACAGGGAGGTTGCCCAGTGGGGACCAGTTCTTCAGAGTTCCAAAAAGACCTACAGTATATTTACACCATCATTTAGTGCAAATCTTAACTACAGCTGATTGATTTGCAACAAATAATGGTGTATAGGTCTTTCTATTCATAGTGTGATTGTTTGGCTGTTCTAAAGAACAGGTCCCCATTGACTTCAGTTGTTTTGGAGAAGGCTGCTACCAAGTTGTGCTGGCAACCTCTCTGTGTGTTATATGGACTAACAAATTTCACCTGTGTTTCATTTGGCATGAGGGTGAGTAGATGATGACAGAATTTTCATTTTTGGGTGAACTATTCCTTTAATGAGTTTTACGAGAACAATCCATGTGTGACCAATCTCTTCGAAAATCTGTTGACGCTGGTGCAGGAAAAACAACACCAGCTACAGCCAGGTATTCTCTGTAGAGCTGAACGTTGCACGCATGCGTATTCTGAAAAGAAGAGGTAGAAGAAGAAGAAGAAGAAGGAGAAAGTTTGAGGAAGTGGAATACACATTCCAATGAATTATTCAAAATGTAAAAATGCCATCTAGCTAGAAATATATATATATCAGTAGTAAGACACTACTGAGAAATACACCAATGAGTATAAAGTGTGACAGCATGCCCCGCTCTCCCCTTTACATCATAGTAGTATCAAGCTGATGTAAGTTATATGAGTGTAAGGTCTTTTAAGGGAAACAAACATAAATGAATGCTTTTATGAAAACAAAATAGATTTTTGCTCATATTGGTGGTTGATATGCCTCATGATGGTCACTGACTGGAGGTCAGAGTTTACCCTCCGTTTTATTTGACACTGCACACTGAGCGTCAGTCAAAGGCTAAAGCCACCACCACATCAGCACACTGCTTCAATCAAGACCAAATGTCGGGCTAGCAGCTTTGTCAGCAGAATAAAGGGCTAGTGTCTAGATCGGGAGAGAAAGTCAGTGGTCAAATTACCCAGCATTCATTAGGACCAGCAATCAGGGGTCTAATTTCACTGTGACACGAGAGAGAGAGGGAGAGAGAGAGAGAGAGAGAGAGGGTGAGAGAGAAACGAAAATGGTGCTGAACGTTTGTGTTCATTTTAGTCATGTAGACCATTTTAAAGACATACAAACACATTTTGTGACCCATGAACATCATCTGCTGCCATGTGTTTGTTGATCATTTTAGCCATATTAGACATTGAGTTAAGGTTAGTCATGTGTCATTCTTTAGCACATACACACACACACACACACACAGACACATGCACGGACACATGCATTCAGTTAAGGTTACATTTTTTAACATGCTGCCATACTGCCACGAGGCTCTGTTCAGGGCCTGAATATTATGTCAAAAAAACATGTGCCAGCATATTGTGAGCATATGAGATGCATTCCAACACCAGTGGGGAGGGGGGGGGCTCTGTCTAGTCCTTGTGGCATTATTGCAGTGACCTCGACAGGACCCCACTATGAGCCCCGGCTTCTTTGAAATAGGACGCTGCAAAGTCTTGATGTTGGTAGGAGTGCGCCGCTATTCCTACAGCGTTGGTCTTTAAAATAATAATCTGTGAAAATTTTCATTCTAAAAGTCCATTTTGCTACTCCCTTGTGATATAACACAACAGTGATTCACCGTATAGCCAGTTCATGAAAGCTTTTACATTTTGCTGTTATAAATACCCGGTGTTTGGTAGGTCTTTCCTGGAAAGGTCAAAACTCCAGCAACACTTGTAGTAGATAGAACAACTTTATTGTTAGACCAACGCGTTTCGACTTGTGGCCTTCATCAGGGTCATCATGAAACACATTATAAACAACATTTAAATAGGGTAGCAGAAAAAATTCAAAAATTTAAAAAAATATATAAAAGACAACCAATCATATACATCCACACACATATCAGCTAATGGGGTACCTACAAAGATGGGTTGGCTTCAGGCCAATCGTAGTCCCAGACTGGCAGAGAGGCAAGGGGAGTGTCCAATAAGGGGCATGGGTGACACCATATTGGGTCATAAACTGGAGAAGTGCAACTCAGGGGTGGAACTTGAGTTTTGACCTTTTTAGACCTTTTTCCCTTCTCCATGCACCTTGGAAGTAGGTGAAGTTGTGCCAGAAACCCCTACTCTGCTTCTATAGGTCTTTCCTGGAAAAAATCCTGGAATAGAAAAAGAACTGGGCAGTGAGCATGAGCAATGATATCCACCATTGGGGCAGGGATTCACTCCAAACGTGGAAAACCAAGTGGCTGGTTGCGGTACTACAGTCGGTGGAGACCATACCTCGCCCCTGAAGAAGTGTGGAAAGTAGGTGTGGAAAGAACCGCAAGCTTCCCCTACTGTCCAGTAGGGGGAGCTGAGTGTTTCTGTGGGGTTTGCACCAAGTTTTGGACGCGAAAGGAGAATGTTAATCTTCTGAGCCTTGTTGTCTTGCATGCTAGGTGCACGAGAAGTACGGGCAATGCGGATGCTAGCTCACAGTAAATGCGGCCCGTTGCAACAGAACTTGTGTTGTCACAGCTGTCCTTCAGTTACAGTCAAATTATTGTAAATTAGCCACCATCCAGTCCTTAAAATGAACATTTAAAGAGTAACTAAACTCCAAACCCAAATCTTTGGTGAAGCCTGACGCCTAATGGTGAAAAGTAGGGTACTGCACTGTTCATCTGTTATTGGCTGGTCTTGGCTCGCCAGGTGATGTCACCACCTGTTGTACTCTATGGAAGGTGACATCACCTGGCACAAACACCAGCCAATAGCAGACGGCCAGTGCAGTACCCTACTTTTCACCATTAGGTGTCAGGCTTCACTAAAGATTTGGGTGGGGTTTAGTTACTCTTTAATGAATTTCATTGTGTGACTAGGGCTGAAACTAACAATTATTTTCACTGTCGATTAATCTGTTGTTTCTTTTCTCAATTAATCGATTAGTTGTTTGGTCTATAAAATGTCAGAAAATGGTGAAAAATGTGGATCAGTGTTTCCCAAAGCCCAAGATGACATCCTCAAATGTCTTGTTTTGTCCACAACCCAAAGATATTCAGTTTACTGTCATAGAGGAGTAAAGAAACCAGAAAATATTCACATTTAAGAAGCTGGAATCAGAGAATTTTGACTTATTTTTCTTAAAAAATGACTCAAACAGATTAATAGATTATCAAAATAGTTGGCGATTAATTTAGTAGCTGACAACTAATCGATTAATCGTTGCAGCTGTATGTGTGACAATTCAAAAGTTGTTTTCAGGGATGATTGTAATACCATATCATTTAATAATTGTAATTACATGTGGCAATAGCTTTGGCGGGGGAGGACTTTGTGGTCCCCAAGTGCAAGGCTGGGACAGCATTAGAAGATTATAAGCCTAAACAATGCATTTAACCCCCAGCAATGGCAACGCTCGGTGGCCAAAGACAATGCTATATTTGTTAACATGAGTGTAATTTAAACATCCTGGAAAACACTATTCTATCTATATAAGCAAAGCTGTGTTTTCAGAGAGATAATGTGGCTTTCTATTTCCGGTCTTTGTGGAATATGCTTCATTCCCTGCCTCTCCCACTTTCACACCAATGCCTGGACAGTTCCATTTATAGAGCACCATAGACCTTGTTGCTTTTAAAGCATCTGGCCTTAAACCTTTATAGATTTTCTTGTAACTAATAGACACATCGAATTTCCACCTCCAATAGATGCTGACAGCAATGGCAGGAGAGAGAATGGACAACATGCCGCACAGGTCAAGAGCCGGAGTTGAACTCACAACTAGCAATGTCACATGTCCACAGTGAGCACCTTAGCCCAGTGATTCTCAACCTTTTTCATATCACATCAACCCCTAAGTTAGTACACATTAGGGCCATGAACCCCCATTTGTCTCTCGGACCCAAATCTGAGAATATTTTTATTGTTAGATATGATTTTGTCCAGAATTCCATGACTATCTGTATTGTAGGTAGAGAGCTAACAGAGAAACTATGATCAAAACAGTCATTCTTCTACATTCTCTAACTGTGTTAACTTCTTGTAAATGATATAATGGTGAAGTTTAACAATTCATCAATTTGCTGTGGACCCCCTGGAACCTCCTTAAGGACCCCTGGTGGTCCCTGGACCCCACGTTGAGAACCACTGCCTTAGCCTACAACAACGTGTGATTACAATAAATTTGGCTTTTAAGACAGAGGTGCCTTATATTTCCGTCTCAGGGAGCAGGTAGCCTTCACACACACACACACACACACTGGGTCTCACAACCTCTTCAGATGATTACAAGGGGTAAACACAGGTGAAAGCCCCTGGGTCTCAGCATGGAACTTAGATTTAGCAAAAGAAGGATGTCTCATAGACTCTTACTGTTGTTTTTCCTCTCTCTAGGCACTCTATCTAGTAGCTTTCATCTGCCTTTTACACTTCCCCTTGTCTCATTCTTTCTTTTTCTCCCTCTTCCTTTTTTTGGCGGGGTTTATTCTGTCTTTTTGTTTCTCGCTGTATTTGTCAATTCGGCGCGTCTGCCTTGAATTGTTCCAGGCGGCAGAAATCAATAACCTCTCTCTCCTCCTCGCTCAGGTGAGTGACCCCATTTCTTTGTGAAGGAACTCAGCGGAATGAGGCAAGGGTGTCCCAGTGGCCTGGTTTGAAGGAATCAAAAGGAATTCTTTTATAGATAAAGCTGGAGCTGGAGAGCCGTATAGGTGGTGAGAGACTTGCTCTGTGTTAACCATGAAATAAAGAGAAAGTGGAGCAGGCTCTCTACACTTAGGCTGCAATTTCAATGTGGTTTTAAAAAGCAGTTTGACTTCAACATTTTTTTTTTATCCCACTTTAACAGCAGAATTGGCATGCCACAACAGGCAACCCGACTCACCCCAGCAAAGGCACTTTACTGTTGGCTGCAAGTATTTCCTAACCTTAATTGGAAAACAGTTACGAATGCAACAGTGAAGGAAAGAATAAGAAATAAGAGTAGGCAAAAAGAGTGATAGAGTTGAGTGTTCAAGAAGAGCTTCATTTTGATTTCCATTGATTTCCAACATTTTCTTGTCAGACAATTTTGTTTTTGTGTGTTATTAATTTCACGACTCTGCATGCAACAGTGAGTGCTATGATCCCGTTATTTCTGAAACAAGCTGGGAAAAGCTTTCCAAAATATATATTCTCAGACTTGCAAATACTGTATTAAAGGGAATGATAGATTGCAGTACTGAAAATTGGCAAAGTGACATTTTTGGGTCATGAGGTGGTATATTTATTTATGTTGATTGATTTTTATTTATTCATTTCTGTGCTTTGTTTTCTGCGTTTTCTTAACATTCTAAATCTTTTAATTTATTTTCTTTATTTAATTATAATTTGTTCTCTTTTTTTCCCCTTTTTTCCTTTTTTCTCTCCAGATGTTTAGTTGTTGCATCGCTGTCAATTGTAATGGACTGAGCGTTTCCTTATACTTATACATACATAGATGCTATGACATTTTTCACAACATATTTATGTGATTGTGTGCAATCATTTCTTCGAGTATGTTACGTGCTATATGTGTCATGTATGAGGGATCTAAGTTCTTGTGGCCACTATTGTTGAATTTGTCTGTGTTTGTGTTTAAAAGCATAATAAAAATATTGTAAAAAAAAAATATATATATATATATATATATATATATATATTCTCTACCAATTACTTGTTGCTTGGGGGTAGCTTCCTGACTCGAAACCAACAACCTATGTGTACATTAAACATTGACATTTCACAGCAGCCTGTGACACCACCCATCCCTAATACCATTTGGAATCACTGTCCAGGCATGGGTAGATTGTTAGCTGTGTGCATGTCTGGTATGCTATTGAATTCTCCATGTGAATACAGAACTGTTGCTTCAGGATAGAGTTTTGAAGGTGATAAAGTCTCAATATTTGTTTGGAGTTCCACTGAGAAAATCCAAGATGATGTATTAAAAAAAGATGAGTAGAGGGGAGATATACAGTATATACAGTACTGTGCAAAAGTCTTAGGCACATGCAAAAAATAAAAAATAATGAAATGAAAAGTTTCTAAATTACAAAAAAGAAAATTACTATGACGTGCTGTTTACTGACACACTAATGCAGAAAACAAATAAACAAACATCTAAGATAACATCTATTTAAAAATTCTAGGGTGCCCAAGACTTGCACAGTACTGTATGACAGTGATTCTCAACCTTTTTCATATCAAGGACCCCTAATTTAGTTCACATTAGGGACACAGACCCCCATTTGATGAAATCTTGTTTCTCAAACCCAAATCTGAGAATATTTTTACTGTCGGATATGATTTTGTCCAGAATTCCATGACTATCTGTATTGTGGGTAGAGAGATAACAGAGAAACTATGATCAAAACAGTCATTCTTCTACATTCTCTAATTGTGTTAACTTCTTGTAAATGAAATAATGGTGAAGTTTAACAATTCATCAATTTGCTGGGGACCCCCTGGAACCCCCTCAAGGACCCCTGGTGGTCTCCGGACCCCACGTTGAGAACCACTGCTGTATGAGATATGAGAGAGTTGTTTGAGTTGCCGAAGGATTGACACCCTACTGTCTGGGAAAGTAATGAAGAGTCAACAGTCCTTTATTCAGAGGCACCATCCCACTCTACTGTGAAACCCTGCAGTCCCAGCAGGGATCAGCACTGTGAAATACCGTCCTCTAGTGCCCTCTAGTGTTTGATTCTTGCTCACACAGCCATGTTGTCTGGTTTGAGGGAGCATTCTCCACAGTATACCCAGAGAAAGTACAGAACTATTCACAGGCAAAGTTTTCAGACAAAGGTTCAGCAGAAATGACGCACATATCACTGGTGCCCTGAGGATACCTTTCAACTTAACACATTCATCTTCTCTACCCACTTATGCCTTTTCAGGGTGGCTGGGGGCTGGAGCCTCACCATATAGACAGACACTCACATTCATACCTACGGGATATTAAGAGTCTCCAATTCATGGACTTGTAGGAGGAAACCCAGGAGAACACAGGGAGAATATGCAAACTCCACATAGAAAGGATCAAGCACAGTCATTGGAATTGTACAGTTAAATGTTGAAAATGTATGGCCATCAAAGGCCATCAACCAACATGCAGCGGCCCAGTACACTGATTATCACTAATATGTACTGTATTATATTATGCGTAGGCCTAGCATTGAATGGCCTGACACAGTTATACCTATTTGCTGGAGAAACCAAGTGTGTACACCAGTGTGTCACCTATCATTTTTTGTTACAGTCGGGGTGTTGTCGCTCTGTCCATGACCACACAGTCGTATATTGTTTTGTATATTTGATCATTCAATACACAAAAACACTAAAGAAAGGTGCTAGTATTTTGCCCATGGTGTTCTTATGTGTTGGCGTTTATTTTATTCTACACTTTTTTTTTAAAGTGAGTGGTTCTATGTGTTTGTCTGTGTTTAAGTGAGCTCACTAAGACAAATTCCAATCAACTCTGTTGATATGCCAATAAAGTATTGAATCTTGAATTTTGAATCTTGAATCTTGAAAATATTTTAGCATGGTGGGTCATGATTTTACCGTGGTGGCCCACCACAGTATTGTAGCGTCCCGGGGGATAGGGCGGGGATTGTTAGTTTGTTAGTCATGTTGTTGGTGTTACATGTTATTTCCACATTACTGTAGTGTTGCTAGTTATTCCTTGTTCCTTCTCTTGACTTTTATGTTGTATTTCATTTTCACACAGTGTTAAACCATGACGAGGGATGTGTGTGTGTTTAGTGACCTGCCCTCAGTGCGAGAGGGAGAAAAACTGTTCTTATGGTGAATTTTGTGCTGCTTGCCAATATAGGCAAATGTTTGAGTGACAAAGATTTCTCTACATCTAGTAAGTTAAGTTTATTTGTATAGCACCTTTATCAGATACAGAATTACAAAGCGCTTTACAATAGTAAAAATACCAATAACAACAGACAGCACAATGCCTTACAAATTAAAATAACAGTAACAGACGAAAAAGGTACAGAGACCCATATACAAGTACAGCATGAAGGACAAGAGTACCAAACACAGAGGAGGAAATAAAATCAATAAGAGATAGCGTGCAAAAGCAAATCAAATGGAACAAATGACAGCTAACCAAAAGCTGTCTGAATAAAAAAGTTTTCAGCTGCTTTTTAAAGATGTCAACAGAGTCTAGGGATTGTAACGATAAGGGGAGGGCCTTCCACAAGTTGGTGCAACAGCTTGAAAAGCAGGGTCACCCCAGGTTTTTAAACGGGTTCGAGGGACGTCCAGTAATTTTTGGTCGGAAGACCTAAGAGCCCGACTGGTCGTGTAAGGGAGGAGAAGGTCAGCAATATACTGGGGTGTTTGACCATGCAAGGCTCTAAAGGTTAGGACCAGTACTTTAAAATGGATCCGGAATTTTATTGGAAGCCAGTGCAGAGAGGATAGAATTGACGTAATATGTTATCTCTTCTTGTTTCTAGTTAAAAGCCGAGCAGCTGCATTTTGGACAGTTTGGAGACGGTCCAAAGAAGTTTTATTCAAACAAGTAAAAAGAGCGTTACAATAATCTAAACAGGAAGAAATAAAAGCATGAATAATCATTTCAACCTTGGACACGACAGATCTTAATTTAGCAATGCTCCTCAGTTGGAAAAAACATGAGCGCGTAAGCTGGCTGACATGACTGTCGAAAGACAGGGATTGGTCAAAGATGACACCTAAATTTCATAGTTTATGTTGAACACAAACGCTTAACAACCCAGTACACTGCCTGATGCTTGGGATTGAGTTTTCAGGAGCTTCTGTCTTATCTGCATTTAACTGAAGAAAATTATCAGCCATCCATTTCTTGATGGCATCCAAACATTCATTGAAAATAGACAAAAACAATAGACAATAGACATCTATTCTTCTAAATAACGATCCACCGCTCACTACAGTATAATAAGGGAAACACTATACTAAAGAAAATGTAAAGGCATATAAATCTTTAGATGCTTACAATTGTGTAGTCTACTAAGTGGCCACGTTCAGGATATAAGATTTAAAGATATAGCTGATGGGAAAAAAATCACTGGAAGATGGGACTTGAGTCAGCAAGGGCCAGCACCCCCGTCAATGGCCAGGTAAAAGCACTGCATGCAACAGGTGCCTGGAAGTAGAAAAAGACTGACAGCCACACACATATGTACAAAGCACATCCCACACACTCAGATGGGACATATTAGACCAAGAGACAGTGATGAAGAAGCAAACAACCTGAGAATAACCTGAGAATAAATAAGCAGAGACAATGAGGCACCATCAGAAACTCCTTGAACATAAGCATACTGTCCTTTTGCTTTGTTATATCATGTCCTTTGTTAATCAAAAGACTTTGGAGCCCATTGTAACTGCAGATAATTAAGTACTGTCTGGGAGCAACTTCCTGTCTACAGCATACCATCCTCTGATTCTATCATGTTGATTTCATCACACTCTTTGTCAATGTAAACTGTTGTTTGAGCCTGGAACTCTTCCTATTGATACTGCAACTTAGTATACAAACAAAGTTTGTAATGCCAGTATGCTACAACCATTTGGTCTACTGTAGAAACTATTTCCCTGTTCCATTGTTCTCTGTGTAGCTTACTTTCTCAGACCCGCTCTGTGTCTGTAAGCAAGCTCTATACTAGAAAACTCCTAAAACGATTTTTGAGTGATTTCCTCAACAGCAGCCCTAGAATTGGTTCCCAGCGGCTGGTTCCTATGTTAATGCTGTCTAGACAAAAGTAAGAGGAGAGGCTGTGTCGGTCCTGAACTAGATAGGTTACGGTTGGTCGATGACAGTGAGAATAGATAGGTTCTTGGTGTTGAAATTAATGACAATCTAAAGACAGATTAAAGTTCAGTAAGATGCAACAACGATTTAATTTATCAGAAAACATAGGTCTTTGAAATTGCTAATCCTCGAGATTCTTTGTTTTTAAGCGACCCACTTATAGTGGTGCGCTTCTAGGTCATCCTTCTTTTAGTGCCGGGAAGTTCGAGTCTTTTTGTTGATTCGTTCATGACGGGTCAGTAGATCTAAATGAATGGAACTTTTGAGTTTTTCGGGTTTTTGAGCTTTTTCTTAGACGGAGCTATCTGGTCTTCATACAGCTCTGGGCAATGTCCTGTCTGCCTACACACTGAGTGTTGTACTCATTTTAGGCCAGTAGAGGGCAAGATATCCTATTTAATTACTGTTAATTGTTTCTATTTCATTATATTTTAGATAGTGACTTATGAATTCATGCATGTTGGTAAATGTGTACAAAAGCATACTTTTATTTCAATTTGTTTGTAATATGGCTTACAAGACAAAGACAAGACAAAGTACAAGATTAGTTACACCAAAATAAACAACTAACAACCAAGCTGGAAGCCGCAGCAGCATGCCTACCTGATTGGGGTGTGGCTAGAAGTTTCGCCCATAGAGAGCAGTGCAGCAGCAGTTTTCTGGCCCATGTGTCTTACAGTTGTTTTATTCTTTAATAGAGAGCACTACAATGTTCTATAAAGTGATTAGCACTGTCAATTATAGGCTGCAGTATCACAATACTTCTCCCTTCAGTTTAGTTTCTTCTCAGTAAACCTGTAGCAGGTGTTTGGCTCAGTAGGTAAAGCATCAGCCTTTCATCCAGGCTTGTCCTTTCCGAAGTCATTAGTCGTCAAGAACAAGTAACGGAAAGTTTGGCCGTTGTGATTAACTTCCGCAATGTGGTTGCAATGAGAAGACTAACTTGACAGTAGTGACTGTCCAGCACAAGAGCCAGTGTCAAGCCATAACTAACAGACTGCATGTCCGATCTTCACAACATGTCAGTTTTTGTGTGTGTCTTTCTACCTTCTGTAACGTTTTGTCTATCTGTCTTTCTTTTCAAATTGTGCTTGGACCCCGCTATTGCTGCTTGCGGCTATATTATTCTTTCTGAGGCTTTCAATATGGGTTGACTAGCACCTGTGACCGATCACTTGTCCCTTTGTTTTGTTTCCCCACTGTGGAACAGTAAAGTGGAAGTTGGCAGAGTGGTTAAGCACAGGGCTTTGGACCACAAGTTTCTGAGTACAAGTCCCTGATGAACTGTGACCATTTTGAAGTTTCATGAAAAGTAAATCAACACTAAAAGCAGGTGTTTGACATCATCTGCCAATGGCAAAATACCTGATTGGCATCACTGATTGGGGTGTGGCCAGAAGTTTCAACCCATAGAGAGCAGTGCAGCAGCAGTTTTTTGGCCCATGTGACTTAGTATTGTTTTATTCGTTAGTGGGGAGCACTACAATATTCTATAAAGTGATTAGCACTGTCAGTCTGTCAATCATAGGCTGCAGTATCACACTACCTCTCCCTTTAGCTAGCTTCTCCTCAGTAAACCTTTAACAGGCATTTGGCTCAGTCAGTAAGCCTTTCAGCCTTTCATGTGGAAGCTTGTGGGTTCAAATCCAGGCTTGACCTTTCCGAAGTCGTTAGTCGTCAAGAACAAGTAATAGAAAGTTTGGCCGTTGGGAATAACTTCAACAATGTAGTTGCAATGCAAAGATTAACTTGACAGAAGTCACGGGCCAACACAAAAGCCGGTGTAAAGCCATAACTAATGAACTGCATGTCCGATCTTCACAACATGTCAGTTTTTGTGTGTGTCTTTCTACCTTCTGTAATGTTTTGTCTATCTGTCTGTCTTTTCAAATTGTGCCTGGACACCCGCAATTGCTGCTTGCGTCTATATTCAAAAATGTAAGCCATATCCTTTGTTCTTCTTTGCTCATTCAGTGTGTGGAAATTCCTCTATGAACCCACTAATGTCGCCACTTGAGAGAGCTGGGAGATCATTAGGCAAGTTGGAAAATGCCTTTTCCATTTTGAAGAGGACTGGCCTGGACCAGATCCAATGTCACCTGGTTATGACATCACTTCCTGTTAACGTATCGCTGTATGAAAAAGGCTCATTGGAGTCATTTAGATCCCATTATGTTGTAGATTCCAGACACAATGCATCTCATGGTTAACTCATCAATCTTTAGATACTGAGCATCACCACATTGTACATTTTTCCACATTTTCCCACAAATATCGATGTCCATTAGCTTCACATTTTCAGATAGTTATCTGACAAGCGGGAAACAAGCACTGCTTTATTTTACAGCCCGCACACCTTGTAGTTACTCCATAATTACAGGGAACAAGTACCAATAACATTTGTTTTGTCCCCCCAATTACTTTATTACCTCCGCCAAGGAGGTTATGTTTTCGGTGCCGTCTGTTTGTTTGTCTGTTAGCAGGATTACAGAAAAACTACTGGCCCGATTTTCATGAAACTTGGTGGAAGGGTGTAGCATGGGCCAAGAAAGAACCCATTAAATTTTGGAGCGGATCCGGATCCGACTCACGAACAAGCAATAATAGCAAAAACCTTGGCGGAGGTCTGTGCTCTCCGAGTGCCCTTCTAGTTGTACCCTGTAATTATTTTTTAAGTATGCGGTAATTACGAAAATAGTTACACCATAACTATCTTATAAGTCTCTTATAATTGCAAAATTGTTACCCCTTAATTCCCGGACTTTTTTGTTTTGTTACCCTGTAACTAGACCATTGTTATTTTAGTAGTACCCCATAATTACAAACTACTTACACCATAATTAACGGGCTGTAAAATAAAGCGTTACTATTTTTTGTCTATATTGTTAGATGCTTACCTTATGGTGTTTTAATTTACCACTATCATACATCACTGCATGTGTATGTGTGTGTGTGTGTGAGAGGGAGAGAGAGAGAGAGAGAGAGAGAGAGTGAGAGAGAGAGAGAGAGAGAGAGAGAGAGAGAGAGAGAGAGAGAGAGAGAGAGAGAGTGGAAAAATGAAAAGAGGGGAAAGTGAAAGGCGACACATTTCCCAGCAGCAGGTGAATGACCCATGTATTCTCTCACTCTTCAGACTAATGAGAGAGAATGAAGGCAGAGCTACAACAGCGAGAAAACCTCCAAAGAATGCCTGACATTCTCACACTGTCATGTGCCACTTCCACCAAAACCTGTCAGAAGCAAACTGAATGTGTAACTGGGCTGGTGTAAAACAACAGAAACATTAACTCCACTGACACTGTACTGTAACTTTTTAGTAGATTTCTTCTTTTTCCCTTTCCTCTCCGGCACGGTTTTACATGTCACAATGATCATATTTATCCAATGAAAATGAGAACATAGACACCAAATCATACATATGTTACTTGTGCAGTGAGCCATGCTAACATTTTAGCATACAGTATGTTGAGTGATAGTAGGCTCCATGCTAACACTTTAGCCAACATGATCTCATAAAAAGTTGTGAAATGAGCACAAACTCTGCAACACAGATTTACATGCTGTGGACACAAATTCTGTGAAAACTGTATACCACAAATTTAAGGATCCAATTTGTGTTATTGTCACAGAATTAAATTCTGTGACAATAACAAATTGGATTCTGTGGCAACAGCACGAATTGAACATGGCATTTTCAGCTAAAGGTTGGATAACAGTTAAGTTTAGGCAACTAAAATGACTTTTGGTTAAGGTTAGGGTTAAGGTTATGGTTAGGCAACTAAAACAACTTGGTTCTCTTTCAAACATTCGTTTCGGTATCTCACTATGGGTGTGTCCCCAGAAGCTCTCCCACTACGCGAGTCTTGACTGGCTGGCAGAGGTGACGTCTGCGTCTCGGGGGAGGGACTTCCTCCTGCTATAAAGCAACGTCATCTCGTCAGTCTAAAACCTCTTCTCGCTCCCAGAAGCAAGCAAACTCTCAGACGGCGAGCGCAGCTAACTGGATAGCTAACCTGTTCACAGAGCGAGTTAACCACTCGGTCAACAAGCGCTATCTTTGGGCTGCCATAGCTATTTGTGAGTAATTTGGCTGGACTGTCTCCAAACAGTAGCCTCAGCAGCTAGCCACCATACTAACTGCCTCCCACTCCTTCTTTATCTACGGAGCAAACCACAACATGTCGCAGGCGGAACCCTCCCTCACCATGGAAAAGGGCAAACCCCCGACCAAGATGTGTCCATGTGGGAACAAGATCTCGGGTGCAGACACCCATTTGGTGTGTGCTGCAACACGCCCAAACCGCGCTAGCATCCCCGGCTGCGTGTGAACACTGTGCCCATCTATCCATCAAGACCCGACTGTGCAGACTAGCCCGCCAAACTAGTCTGTCCGGTACGGACCCTATGATGGGGGTAACCAACCCCCCATCACAGGATTTGACAGTGAGCTCCCAGGAACCCACTGAAGGAGTCAGCTGCGGTGACCAGCTCGACACCGCCTCACCGTTTCCAGACAAAGCCGACGCCGGCCTCACGGTCCAGACGGAGTCTATCAGCCTCAGTTCTGAAGAGGACAAGGATGACGATGTCGAACCCTTCTTTTCTCCGCCACAAGCTGCAAAGTTTGTGGCTGCAAGTGATGGGTGCAGCGTTGCTAGCGGGTCGCCGGACCCGGCAGCCAGCATGGACCTGCATGATGTCTGCAAAAGAGTGGCTGCAAAGCTTGGCATTGCCTGGCCCAACATTCACAGAGAGACCACCACGTCTTGCTACGAGGGCAAGAGACTGCCTAAAGCCAAATGCTCGGCCAGACAGCTACTGCCCGTCTTCCCCGAATGTCTGGAGCAATCCATTCTCTGCTAAGAACCCCATCCAGGGTGGGTCTGCGTTGGACTCGACATGGAAAGCAGTGGATTCTCCCAAGTGCCCCCTGTGGAACCCCTCCTGGCATCCCACCTCCACCCTATGCACAAGTCCACCATGACTGTGGCAGGCCCCACTGCCGTCCAAAGCCGACTGCTTTCAGTCTTCCATGACTGAAAAGGCTATAAGGCGGTGGCCATGTCTACCAGGGCCCTGAATGCATCCTCGCTGCTTTTGGCTTACCAGGCTGAACTGGAGGAGGGCATGATGACGCCCACGCCAGCACTGTGGGAAGAACTGTGTGCGGTCCCCGATCTCTGCCTGCGTCTACACAGATGTGCTGTTCAAGCCTCAGGAAGAGCTGTGGCCCTGATGGTCGTCCAGGAGAGTACAAGATGGCTAAACCTGTCAGCCTGTCCCATAAAGAGAAGACCCAACTCCTGGATGTGCCTGTGGACCCCAAAGGTCTTTTCGGTCCAGCGGTGGCGACTACACTTAAGCTGGGGGCAATCCTCCATAGCGAGGATTGCCCCTGGACAGTAAATCTGCACCCAGATTCAACACACCACGTACGTGAGTGGCTCGCAATCATTCAGAGTGCTAGGGCTTCAGCTACGAGAAGCGCATATGATGGTAAATGGCGAGCCTTTGACGACTGGTGTGTAAAAGCGGGGATAATTGCTTTCCAGAGCCCCGTGTCTGTGATCCTGATGTTCCTGCAGGAGCTGTTGGATAAGGGCTTGACCTTTTCTACGGTCAAAGTGTACTTGGCTGCCATATCGGCTTGCCATGTAGGCTTCGGGGATAAACCCGTAGGCCAGCATTCCCTAATTTGCCAATTTATGAGAGGGGCACGGCACCTCCGGCCAGTATCCAAGCCGCTGGTTGCCCCGTGGGATTTATCAATGGTGCTTGATGCATTGTCTTGTCCCCCCTTCGAGGCGTTACGTCAGGTGGAACTAAAAGTGCTTTCCCTAAAGACACCTTTATTACTCGCGTTGGCTTCGGCAAAGCGCGTTAGTGATATTCATGCACTGTTGGTGAATCCGTCATGTATGCGGTTCTTGATGGGGGATTCTAAGTTCTTACTGAAACCCAATCCCGCATTTGTCCCTAAAGTTTTCAACTTGGGGCTGACGTGTCGCCCTATTGAGTTGTCTGCATTTTATCCTCCTCCATTCTCCTCTGAGGAGCAGGAGCAACTTAATACACTCTGTCCGGTACGGGTGTTGCGTGTTTATATTGATAGAACAGCTGGATTACAAAAAATCCGAACTTTCACACTGGAAAGGATGTATCGCCTTGGCTTATACGAGCAAGGGTTTTCAACCTCCTGCAGGACTGTGTGTACATTCCGCCAGTTTGGCTCCCCATACATTCATCAGGTTTTATAAACAGTTTGTTACTGCTCCTACATTGGAACATTTGGTCCTGAGTGTAGGTTCAGTGGCAAAATATGTCAGTTTGATTGGCTGCATTATATCAGTCCTTGAGTTGAGCTTGTCTGGCAATACGGGAGTCACAATATCCCATAGTGAGATACCGAAACAAATGTTTAAAAGAGAACTTTAGGTTAAGAAATTAACCCCGGTTCTCTGATAACATGAGTGAGGTATCTCACCAGACCACCCTCCTTGCCGGGAGCGATTTGCTTAATGAGACTGACGAGATGACATTGCGTCAGGGCTTTATAGCAGGAGGAAGTCCCTCCCCCGAGACACAGATGTCACCTCTGCCAGCCAGTCAAGACCGGCATAGTGGGAGATAGCTTCTGGGGATACACCGAGGGGGGCGTGTCCCCTCATGTTATCGGAGAACCAGGGTTAATTTAACCTAAAGTTAAGGTTAGGGAAAGGCTTTGGTCATGGTTAACTAAGAAAAACTTCTTAAAGTTTAAAGTTCTTAAAAATTTCACTTACTGTAGAAATTTCCTTTGTAGAAGCTGGGAATTGAACCCTGGTCACCAGCATTGAAGGCAAAACATACACCCATCCACCACCCTGACAACAACACCCTTGTTTTCCACTGTGCTACTTCAATATGAGACTACTTTTTGATTATAGTTGTGTCTATTTCACGTAACCGTTTTGTGCTGGGAACACATACTTTTAACACTTTATGTATCACCAACATGTAACTTGATGTTAACAAGTCATGTTCATTTAACATGAGATCAGGTTGCTTTAGCATACACCATGTTGAATGATACAAGGCCACTAGCATAATCTAAAATCAGAAGACTAACCCTTTAATAATTAAATGTTGTTAGTGGTTTTTATTATATAGGCTGTAGATTCATTCATTTAAAAAATGATATATTATAAAGTCAATATAGCAGATGATTGCCAAGTTTACTTTTGACACTATTTCAGGTGAGCAACCACGTACCACCATCTTCACTTCCTATGGAAACAGAGAAAGTAGTCCCTGATAGTTCAGAACCAACCAAACTGCCAGACTTGATCATTTAAAATGTCTTATCATTTAGCTTTAGAGGTGCTACAAGTTCTCATTTTCTCAGTTTTGAGATAATGCTGGTAGCCTATTAATTCAACAGTGTATGCCAAAGGTTTAGCATGGAGCGTGTTACCATTCAACATAGTGTATGCTTAAGTGTTAGCAGCCTACTATCACTCAACATAGCGTATGCTATGAAGCACCAAGCCAACGATCTACCAGGGACGTATGGATGATTTTGGAGTCCATGTTTTCATCATTTAACGGGTCCATCTACTAAAACCTTGATGTATTCCTTTAAGAATTAGAGTAACAAAACCACTTCATACTAACAAATAGAATGATGCAGATATAAAGATAAAATCAGTGAAAATATCTTTGCGTTTGAGCCACTCTGCGGATCAGCAAACTCAGATGCATGCCATGTATTGTCAGTGTTGCGTGTTGAGCCTGGCTCGCTGTGCCATCTGTTGTACACTGTTCAGTTACATAGATATCAATAATAGACTGATGATGATATGCTTAGTGCCATTGTTCACTGAGTTACTTGGGACTGTCACATGGCTCTTTTTTGGGGTACTTCCTGCCCCCAGGAGCCCAGTTTTATTTCCCACTGTTTTGCCTTGAGTGTGTTAAAGGACACATTGTATACTGGAATGAACCACAGACCCCAGTGTTGACCTTTGACCTCCAGTCATATGGCTCTGCTATACTTTTGCCATAGTTTCTCCAACAATGGAGCTCTCAGTGATGTCTGATTAGATTAGATTAGAATTTTTTTTATGAAATGTAATAAACTCATTGATGCAAATGGTTTTACAGTTTAGAAGCAACTAGCAGACAACAGTTATTTCAACATTCAACACAATTATATCATATTGGAGAAGTGGAATCACCTATTAAAATAAAAGGCATACTGTAAAATGATAATTGTACAATAATAACAATGGTTAAGCAAGCTTGGGCTTTAAACCACATTAAATCACAGTGAGGCAGTAGTTTTCCAGGATAGATTAAGGCAAAACCACAAAAGCACATACTTTGGGTAATATGTCACTTGTCAGAGGCCATGGAAGCTATGCAGAGGTTAAGTGTCAAATGTTAATGAATGGACAGGTTGGTATAAAACCTGTCAACATTTGCCCCATCATTGTTTTAAGCATGTTCTATGCACAAATGTGTATGTGTTCCTTAAAATGTATAATCACTTTGATAAGAGGCCACTTTTAGAAAGATTCTGCACGAATTAAGTATGAATAACCACTGTCAACTCTGTACTGCACATATGTGAGAAGAATTAATTTTGATGGAAAACAACATACTGTCCAACTTATTGTGTACTGTCACTTTTTTCGGAGAGGGAGGGGACTAAATATGTAGATGCAAACACGTGCATGTATGCGTGCGCACACACACACACACACACACACACACACACACACATACACCTCCTTATTCCCAAACCCATTTTCTCCCAGCAGCCGCAGGACACCAACCAACAAGCAGCTCTTTGAATGAACTGTGACAAGGTGTTGTTCTTTTCCCCCCTCCCCCTGTCTTCTGTCTTCCGGGAACACTAATAGGCTCCATGCAGAGTAATGTGACCAATTGAATCATCCTCGGCCCGGAGCTGGAAGCTGCAGATCGGAGGAGCAAAGCGCTGCGCTCAGTCCGGCCGACGCGGAGAAACGTCCTGGGGTGACACTTTTTAGTCCTTTCTTTTTCCTCGGGACTCCTCTGGGATTTACCCCCTCTGTCCTCTCGAACCCCAAGGAACTGGTGGCAATTTTCCATCCGCCTTGGGCCCCCCTATCCCTTTGGCTGACCTCAGAAAAGCTCTCAGGTGAAAAGGTCAGAGGGCACTCCTCAGCCCTGCTGCTCAAGGTGAGTACAAACTACAGCGTCTCGAGATCTTGACATCGGCTTGAGGCAGATGCTGGGCAGACTAGAGGCATTGATACAAGGACAATGAGTGCAACTGATCAAATTTGGTGATCAATTAAGGCAATCTGAGGAACGTTAGTCATAGCAACTTAGTTAACATCATAATCCACAATGCCAGCGAGGTTAAGCTGAAACAGGATTCATGACATGAGATCAGTTGGGTACAGACATGAGTCATTATAGGCATTGTTAACTACATTAATTGCACTAAAGCAGTTATTTCTTAAATATTTTAGGCAGTGATGTAGACAGAAACAAAAAAAAGAGGGCAAACTATGACCTTTAGTCGGTGATCATCGTAAGACAAACGTCCAGCAAAATGCACAAAATCAATTATGTTTTCCAAAAGGTATTCATTGAAGTTTTTTTCTAATATCAGTTTGATACTACTTATGATGATACGCTACAGATTTAAGATACATACAATTCTGTCAGCTTAAAATTCCATTTCGCCAAATAAAAAGGTGGGCAAATTGAGTTTGGATGGGTTTACCCTCCGCTACAATCCTGGTCGTAGGTAACAAGCATGGACACAAGGGCAACTGAAAGTCAAGAGAGCAAAAATGAGATAGAAAATAGATAAAAATAGATTTTGAATCACCAGAAAGCTATGGCTTATCGAACATATTAGGTTTCTTGACTCTCTCCCGTCTTTATCCTTTTTCTGTGTAAAAGTGGTGTTCAGAGAGACTAGAGGAATGTTACAGCAGCAGTCAGACTGTATGTTACATAAGCGCTTAGATGTGGAAATCTATGCACCCCTCTGACCTACACCTTATTGACAAAGAGACATTTTCACCAACTTGTTCATATGTTAGCATAAGTCTGATGTGGGAAAATGACTGATCAGGCAGCGTCGCATTGATGATCATTATTATCCGATTATTACGGCTAGTCTAAATATGACCACTCGCCTCAGGGACTGACGGATCGTCCAACATGTCAGACAGAGTGCTGTTTGTTGGCATCGTCATACGCTATAAAACTCATAGGGAGTTAAGTGAAACCAACTCATCTTTAACACATTAACTCAATGTGTGTACATGTTTGCCAATTTCAACTTACAACTGCGGGCTTATCAGCTTCATAACTTAGAACAGTAATTCTACCTTTTTCATAGCAAGGACCCCGTACTTTAGTCCACATCAGGGCCACAGACCCCCATTTGATGAGATTTGCCTCTGGATCCAAATCTGTGAATATTTTTAATGTTAGATATGATTTTGTCCAGAATTCCACGACTATCTATATTGTAGGTAGAGAGATAACAGTGAAACTATGATAAAAATAGTCATCTTCTACATTCTATAATTGTGTTAACTTCTTGTAAATGAAATAATGCTGACGTTTAACCATTCATCAATTTGACTGGGGACCTCCTGGAACCCTTTCAAGGACCTCTGGTGGTCCACGGACCCCACGTTGAGAACCACTGACTTAGAATAACGAGTTCATGAGTTGTGACTTAAAGTTCTGTGTTGAAAGAACATCTTACCAAGCATTCACTAAACTGAATGAGAGACATGATCTGGTTTTTTAGCAGGCTTCCCAGCACACACCGCATTTGCATGAACTCTCCAGAAACCATTCCTTCTTTTTGGGATAAAGTTACAGGGTAGAGACTTGTTATGTGTGTATGTTAGGCGAATCATAATATAATAATAATAATAACCTTTATTTGTATAGCACCTTTCATACACAACATGCAGCTCAAAGTGCTTTACATAAATAGAAGGCAGATAAAAGACGGCAGATAGAAGGCAGATAAAAAGATAAAATTCATATAAAAGAACAGCATCATAGGTCTATATCTGATGAAAAGAATGGTAATTATGGTAACTATACACTGCTTTGCCCTTGCATTACTGCAGATTACTTTACTGTATTACTTCTCAGCATACAGTATATTCATTGTGTGACAACTGACAGTAAAATCGTCTCCACTAGTGAAAGAATAAATAACACTGTAATGCATTTCATCAAATCATGGATTCAACTACTAAACACTTTTCAACATGGACTGGATATTTAACTTAAGTTCCCTCAGTGAGTTTTACTCCATTAGAACAACTCATGAACTTTGACCTCACTATTCAGTACTATTACAAAACTCCATTATTTCAGTATTATTTCGTTCTTATTTATTTTATAATTTTGTATCTTATTTTATATTTTTGTGTCTTATACTCTATAGTGTTTATATTTTCTTATAGTTTTTATTCTTAATTAGGCATCTATAGGCTTGCTCCAAACGACATTTCATAGTACTCATACAGTGACAATAAAGGTATCTATCTATCTGCAATTTCAAGCCAGCTAGGAAACGTACGTTTTTAAATTGCAGCTTCTTAATAGTTGTATTGCCTGATAATGATTGGACACTGACTGAGGAGACAGGGAGACGGTTCTGTCAGATTTTACCATACAGTGAGATCCAGTATGATGAAGCCCAGGCCGGCACATGGCCCTCATGTGACGACCTCGCTGATCGCATCAGGCTGGTGTTTCCCTCGGCCTCAGCACAAAGAAACACTTCTTACCAAGCTGACAACACACTTACACTACACTACTTACAACCCTAGTGTTACTTCATCTGTTGTAGTGGCTCGTGTCAGAGATAAACCCTAGATTTGGTGGCTTTTGTTTCATAGCAATAGCTTGAATATGTCTGATCTTGTCCCCAGATTGATTATGCTGTCCTTATTGCATACTGAAATGGACAAAGAATTCTTTAAGGTCTTTGAAGAGCCAAATCAAAGCAGAGATTCTCCTAACTTTTAGAAAACAAGTTTTTGCCCATGACTGTCTTTGTGTATATAAAGACCTTGGAAATGATAACCTACCAGTGACACATGCATGGTGTAATATTCTGCTGGTGTATAACATACTTATATTTTTTTCTACTTAGTGGCTTGCTTATTTATTTAAGGTTAAATGAGGTGAAATGTGGTTTAGAAAACTATAGCAAATAGATGTTTTGATGTATGTAGCCTCCACCAAATTCAAAAACATGTTATATGATTAACAAGCTTTATTAAAAAAAATTAAACAAAGTAATAAGATGTCCAGATCTCTAACTCTAACTCAAACAGTCCATAAAACATTGGTGCAAACAATTTGACAGAAGTTGAGAGAGTTTTATCTAAGACACTACAGTACAACATTATTCCCCCATGCCTTTACACTTGGCAAAGGCAAGGCAAGGCAAATTTGATTTATACAGCACTTTTCATACACAAGGCAAATTCAATGTGCTTCACATAAAACACATAAAATACATAATTTGTCTAGTAAAATTACATTAAAAAAGAAAGAAAGATTTACTGTTTGTGCGCACTTTAGATCAGTGGTTCTCAACGTGGGGTCCGGGGACCACCAGGGGTCCTTGAAGGGGTTCCAGGGGGTCCCCAGCAAACTGATGAATTGTTAAACTTCACCGTTATTTCATTTAACACAATTAGAGAATGTTGAAGAATGACTGTTTTGATCATAGTTTCACTGTTATCTCTCTACCTACAATACAGTTAGTCATGGAATTCTGGACAAAATCATATCTAACAATAAAAATATTCTAAGATTTGGGTCCGAGAGACAAAATCTCATCAAATGGGGGTCTGTGGTTCTAATGTGAACTAAATTAGGGTCCTTGATGTGAAAAAGGTTGAGAATCACTGCTTTAGATCTCTTGCTCTCCCTGCTCCTGTTCCATTTTAAAAACTATGCCAAAGTCAATGCAAAGGCATCAAAAGAAGTTGTGAGTGTACATTGCATGCATGCATGCATTACATGATGTTAAATGTATACTGTCGTTGGTTAACAAGGCAAGAAGTTGAGGGACATGCAGGGCAGTGCAGTAAGTCTAAAACTCCCCACAGATGAAAGACACATTCCTACTCTGCATGTCGCTGTGTTACACAGACAGATTCCCTGCTGGGCCCTGCTCTAATCTCCTGGCAACAATATTGACATAGAAATAGAAACTTTGGAAAGGACAAGACTCTAGCTGTCTGGCTGTAAGGCCGTGAAGACTGCCTTCACATACATCTGGTGATCAGAGTGCCTCTACACACATAAGACCTGTCCGGATGAAGTACATGTTGATTCAGTGGATAGAGCTCGACCATTTGCAGCTGTTCATAGCAGACAGTATGCTATGTATTATCTGCACCTCGAATCCAGCCCGCAGTCTTATGAAATGTGCCTGGGTGTTTTGATCATTTCATTTCAGGACTATCCTTACCTTGACCTGCCCTGCTTGAGATCCCCCTGTAACCATGACAACCAAATCCAACAGCAACGATCTGGGCGGCAAGGCCTCCTCCTCTCCTCTCCTCTCGTCGCCGACTCGCCAACGCCTGGTCACCAAAGATGGTCACTGCGCCCTCCGTCCTCCTCCTCCGTGCCCCTCGGGGTCGTGGCCCGGGGCTTCGGCCCGAGCCTGGCTGCTGGCGCTGCAGGACCTGTGGGGTTTGGTGGTGGGTCTGCGCTGGCGGTGGGTCCTGCTGGCCTTCTGCGCCTCCTTCCTGGCCCACTGGCTGCTGTTCGCCTGCCTGTGGTACTTGCTGGCCCACCTCAACGGAGACCTGGCTGTGCGGGATCATGACGCGCCACCGGAGGGCCACGTGGTTTGTGTCAAGCACATCACCAGCTTCACCGCCGCCTTCTCCTTCTCCCTGGAGACGCAGCTGACCATCGGCTATGGCACCATGTTCCCCAGTGGGGACTGTCCCAGTGCCATAGCACTGCTGGCTGTGCAGATGCTGCTGGGGCTCATGCTAGAAGCTTTCATCACAGGTACAACACTCCTCACCGCTCTTTCCTAAGCCCTTCTCTCCACAAACAGTATCTTGAAACAGAAAATGAGGATCAGTTGTCAAAACCGGAAAATGCTCTACTAACCCCCATCTTATGAAATTCTCAGTGACAGCTTCCTTGTAGTATCACCAGTGGTGTAAAGTAACTAAGTACATTTACTCAAGTACTGTACTTAAGTACAATTTTGAGATACTTGTACTTTACTTGAGTATTTCCATTTGATGCTACTTTATACTTCCACTCCACTACATTTCAGAGGGAAATATTGTACTTTCTACTCCACTACATTTATTTGACAGCTTTAGTTACTTTTCAGATGGAGATTTGACACAATGGATAATATAACAAGCTTTTAAAATACAACACATTGTTAAAGATGAAACCAGTGGTTTCCAACCTTTTTGGCTTTTGACGTCTTACAAAAAGCAGTGTGTAGTCGGGTCACATTTCAGATGTCTATGAGTTGTTAACAGCTCCACCAAATAGTGAGTTTTCCCTCTAAACCTCACATGGTTTCATTTCAATAAATGTTCAAATGATCCAATATTTCAGCAAAAATCAAAGATTAGAGAAAAAGTCCAAAAACTGAAAACAGATTTGTGTATCAGAACTTTGTTTTTTCTTCTTTCCTCTCCCATTAATCATCTCACGACCCCTCAGATTTATTGGTGACCCTTTGGAGGGGCCCGAGCCCTAGGTTGGGAACCACTGGACTAAACTAGCTAACTGTATATAAAGTAGTTCAAACTAGCTCCACCTCCAGCAGCTACAACAGTAACATGCTGCTTACACACTGATGCTTCAGTATTAATAATCTAATGATGTCATATATAATAAAATATCAGTCAGAGGGACCAAACCACTACTTTTACTTTAATACTTTAACTACACTTTGGAGTATTTTTACATTGCTGTATTGGTACTTTTACTTAAGTAAAGGATCAGAGTACTTCTTCCACCACTGAGTATCACTGTAAGAATCCAAATTATCCAACTGACTATTGACTGTTTTTCCACCATTGTTTTTTTATGTGTCTGAATGAATACCAGTTAAAGGTGCAATAAGTAAGGTTTTTACTGTCTCATAGTACCTTTTTTTGTGATCACCTTTTTTTTAATTTAAAGGAAAAGTTAGTACACAACATTCTAGAAACAAAAACATATATGTTCACAATATGTGTACTTTTCCCCCCAAACACATCCCGTCTCAACTCCCCGACCCTCCCTCATCTTCCCTCCCCCTCGTGGCGACCGATCCCCCCACCCACCCACACACCCAACACAGATCTCTATGGATCAATTCGCAAAAGGAAATGGCAAAAGGAAATGATTATGAAATATTTTCCCATAGCTACAAAATAATCCAACTCAAAGAAAAAACACAAAACAAAACACGACACAAGAATACATATATGCATCCATACATACATACACACATACATACAGTATATCTATATATATACAATATATACAGTACAGATACATATACAGTACTGTGCAAAAGTTTTAGGCATATGTCAAAGATATCCATAAAGCGAAGATACTTTCAAAACTAATGAAATGAAAAGTTTCTGAATATCAAAAATTTACAATAAACAGCGGTCTACTGACACACTAATGCAGTAAACAAATAAACATCTAAGACTTCTAAGAAATGTATATAAAAAATCTAGGGTGCCTAAGACTTTTGCACAATACTGTATATACTCATACACATACATACATTAGATTGTTATCCAGTATTATTTTATAATCAAATGGCAGCGTTCAAAGGGAGCTTATATAATGCTTCAATTGTGGCTAAGGTTTCTGTCCAAGCTGAGATGGTTTTTCCACTGGCACCATGCATTTTGGCTACTGTCTCATAGCACCTGTAGGAAGATCACTGCACACTCGACTACTATCTTTTGCTCAGGTGCTAGAGGTCAAAAAGCATCAAAGTGGAAGAGCAAAACTTCTGCACACTTGCAGAGGCTAAAATAGCTCGTTCTCAGGCCAGGCTGTGCATGTCTGTCTGTCCAGACATGATATCTCAGACACCACTGGTCTGATTTTGATTAAACTTGGAGGGATGATGCGTCTTCACACTGTGTTCCAGTGTTTAAATTATAGCACTAATTGGCCTAATTGGGGTGTTACAATAAAAGGTCAAAGTTTTTTAACTCAAATGTGATATCGTAGACACCAATGGTTCGATTTTGATGAAACTTGGATGGATGATGCGTTTTGGCTCTGTGTTCTGCTGTTTAAAAACGTTATACTGATTGGCCTATTGGGGAGCGCTATAATTAAAGGTAAAAATTTCAAAGTTTGAAAGGCCATAATTGCTTGGAGGAATGACGCATCTTGTTATTGATTGGCCCAAGGGATGCCTGCATCATTTGTAGGAGATGACATGTTTACTTGTTTACAACAGAAAAAAAACCCACAGTGGTACAAAGGCGTGAATTATTAGTTTTGTAGATATAAAGGTGTTCCACTTGCATTTTGATGATTTGGACTCCTTAAGTGGTGCTTTTATAGCACAACAACAGACCAGGGGAGTTAATATGAAAGAGGGTGTGACTAAAGCATGAAATCAAAACATTTTCCAGGGATTCATATGTTGCTGTTAACAGACAAAAAACACAGAGCTGCTAAAGTGTGTCAGAAAGAAAGAAACAAACGTATTTTGTATTTTGTATTTTGTATTTTGGAAAATCGGTTTTAACTTTACAATAAGGGTCACTAAGTTAAGGGTTAGTTAAGGCTTAATAAGCCTTAACTAACCCTTAATTAACAGTTAACTAATGTGTCTGGTAATCATTTACTAATGGTGTTCATGTTAACTAAGGTATTAAATTATACATTATTTAATAGTCATCTTTATAAACTATTACTGTATAAATTAATACCTTAGTTAACATGAACACCGTTAGTAAATTACACATTAGTTAACTGTTAATTAAGGGTTAGTTAATGCTTATTAAGCATTAACTAACCCTTAACTTAGTGACCCTAATTGTAAAGTGTTACCCAGTAAAATTGTAATTACACAGCTATATGCTCTTGTCACGATGTCGTGTACTGATGAGTTCAAACTCCAGTTTATAATTGACATGGCTTAATCCACTTGACAACAGTTTTCTACTGTTAGTGCTATTTGCTGCAAGTACAAAATGGATGGGCGCCACACTCCCCCCATTAAAGGAAAAGTTTATTTAGAGAATATCAAAAATATGAAATTTCAGCCAAGAAGGCCTTCATCAGACAACAATCAACAAGAAAATGTAGCAGTATATGCCGCGTTCATGTGCTGGTGGGAAGGTCCAATATACAGGACTTCCAAGTTGGCTGCTAAACAGCGTTGCATTCACGTATAATATATTCACATATAAGGTTATCATTGCGCCATAACTCGAAACACTGGAGACAAAATTATGCCTCATTTTCCGACTCATTTTCCGACAGCATCCTCCAACATTGAATGCTGTTCATGTGACATTTCCAAGTAGGACATTTGTTTATCCGATACTTCCAATACCACATGAATGCAGGGATATATTGTACATAGCAAAGACAATGGGAGAAACACAAACTAATCAATGATTTGCCAATCAAGTGGGGGCATAAAGCAGACAACCAATCATACAGTAGGATTCAAACAGTATAATATGTATCAAAAAGCAAAGAGACATATTATCATCTGGCCAAAATCTCAGGTTTTTAATATTGTCCATTTAAATGAATAATACGTTTAATGGAAAGAGTGTGGCACCTGACCATTTTGTTCCTCCAGACCAGTGGTTCTCAACCTTTTTCATATCAAGGACCCCTAATTTAGTCTACATTAGGGCCATGGACCCCCATTTGATGAGGTTTTCTCTCTTGGACCCAAATCTGAGAATATTTTTATTGTTAGGTATGATTCTGTATTGTGTATCTGTATTGTAAGTAGAGAGATAACAGAGAAACTATGATCAAAATAGTCATTCTTCTACATTCTATAATTGTTCTTATAAATGAAATAATGAAGTTTAACAATTCATCAATTTGCTGGGGACCCCCTGGAATGCCCTCAAGGACCCCTGGTGGTCCCTGGACCCCACGTTGAGAACCACTGCTCTAGACTATTTTTGCGGTTGCACCTCCGCTCCTGTTGCTGGAACCCAATTTCTCGATGTCACACCACAAAGATTAATAACATCTCATATCATGTTACATTCACCTCTCATTGTCTCTAACATCCAGGTGCATTTGTGGCCAAGATCGCCCGTCCTCAAAAGAGAGCAGGAGCCATCCAGTTCAGCCCCCAGGCAGTGGTGGGCCAACACCAGGGCCAGACCTGCCTCATGCTGCGGGCCACCAACCTGCTCCATCGCCCCCTGGTGGACGTGAAGGTGAGTGCCGTGCTCTACGAGGAGCGCGAAGGCCAGGCCCTGCACCAGACCTCTCTGGACTTCCAGCTGGACCATCTGGGCCAACACCCCTGTCCCTTCTTCATCTTCCCCCTCACCTTCTACCACCCGCTGGACCGCCGAAGCCCCCTCTACCCGGCCCTGTGCGAGGGCACCTCCACCCACTTTGAGCTGGTGGTGTTCCTATCTGCCGCACAGGAGGGAACTGGCGACTCTTGCCAGAAGAGGACCTCCTACCTCCGTCAAGAGATCCAGTTCGACCGTCGCTTCGTCCCCGCCTTGGGGCTGGACGCCCGGGGGAGGTACAAGGTGAGCGCCCAGCATTTTGACACAGCTCACTCGAAGGATCCTTTGGACAAGGACTGTGTGGTGCAGATCAACGGCGACGGCAGCGACAGGATGGAGTAAGGACGCAAGTAAGGGAGGTTCCAGAGAGAATAGAGGCGGGTTTCTGAGGGACAAATGGCCGCAGAGGAGGGTAAAGAGGTAGTGAGGCAGAGCAATAAGGACTGGGACCAGTAATAAGGGCAGGATGATGAATGGAAACGATAGACAGATATATGGAAGTGGAAAGTATGGCAGGAATAGCGAAAGTTTAAAAAGAGCAAGTACAGATAAGGAAGGAACAGAACGCAATGACTCTATTATCATTCATATAAAAGGGCATTCATGTTGCGGATCAAAGATTTCTTCCATTGATGTTTATGGACTAGCTACACAACTGCTGGATTAGACTATGGACTATCAATCTGAAATGTCAATTACCAAAAGGATCACATGGGATGAAATTCCACTGTCAATATTAAGCTGCTATGGTTATTCAGTGGGAGCCTTTTGGACAAAGACTTAAATGTCTTAAATTCCCTTAAATTGAGCTATCTAACATTAGACTGACATGCCTGAATAAACGTATGCCTAAATAATGATTGACAGAATGATATTGACTGACTGATTTGTAGATTAATGCCTTAATTTTGAAAAATCATCACCTAAATCATTATGCAAACCAAAGATTATATATATTATGTTCAATTTGTACAATACTAAAACGTCTCTAGATTTAGCACTTTAGGAAGAAAGTGCAAGTTAGGAAGAAGTCTTAATATTTTAGTAAATGTGTATTTGGAGTATTTGCATTTTTTCCCTTTGAACTTTCTTGATATGAAGAACGAAATCACCATGTTATCCATATGGTTTAAAGAAAATTTCATGTAAAGCAACATAAGACGTATAAGAGAAGTGTTCCATAAAATGTGATTGTGAGGGATGAGATCTAAATGTATCACACATGCTTCAATGCCTTTGTACAGTGTACATTACATGAAATAAATATTTTCTAAACAAGCTTGCAAATGAGAAGACCCAGAATTTTAATCACCTCATGGGCATGGACCCCATGAACTCCAACCTCATTTTCTATTTTATTCAACCATTATTTACAGCATGCTCAGCCAACCTACCCTGGGTAGGTTGGCTGAGCATGCTGTTTTTCATTAACACCCTGCCCTACATTCACAATTACAAGCACTCATATGGTTTCTAAACACATTTGCAATTTCCAATATAATCTGTTTCTATTAACTTTACAATAGCCTGAAATCCACCAGAGGCTCTATAGCTCCCTCTGTAGGCTATTCCAAGTAGAGGGCGCACAGAATATAAAAGCCTTCTTCCAAATTACACCTAACAAATTTAGGGGGCATGTAGCAAAATAGAAGGAAAGAGTTTCAGTGGCGTGTCCAGGCCATTTTGACTGGGGTGGCCGAGGTTGGGCACAGACTCAAGCAAGTGCGGCATTTAGGAAGGACGTAGGCAGGTCCCAGGTCAGAATTCTGAATTCCGAGTCAGAATTCTGACTTTAAACTCAGAAATCTGAGATTAATCTCAGAATTTAAATACATTTTTCACATGTGGCCCTAATCCTCTTCCATACAAGGCCCAGGTTGAAAACAACCAGAATTATCAGGCATCACTGTCAACTGTATGCATGTAAAAAAAATGTATGCTACTAACATTACTTCTTGGTCTTTATCTTCAGGTGTGTGCTGCATTCCGTTTGGTCAGACATAGTGTTTTTTTCACATTGATCCCTAATTTGGTCTTCTCTTTGCTCTCCTTGGCATGTTTCTTGGAACTCAAGGAGCGTAGTTTTGGAAAAAGAAATTAACTAGCTTGATGGTCCCGCCTCTAACATGGCCATCAGCCAGTCATAACTCAGGATTTTGGGGTGGCACCTGGGGTGGCCAATCAGATTTCAGGGGTGGCCAGTGCCACCCCTGGCCACCCCCTAGACACGCCCCTGGAGAGTTTACCAATAGCCTTGTAGATTAAGACATACCAGTACCTGAGTCCCCGCATGGAAAGAGAAGGCCAACCAACCTTGGAGCATAACAGTAGGTGAGCTCCAGCATATGAAGACAATGCTGAGGCGTTCATGTATAGCAGATGACCATAATCTATGCCTGACATTGAATTTTTGACCAGATGCTGTATATGCTGCTTAAAGGAGAGTTGATCATCAAGTAAAACTCTTAAGTATTTGTAGGTGGTGACAAACGCAATTGTTTTACCTTGAAAAGTGACAATACTCTGATTCAGTGAAATATTCCTAGAATTAGAAAAGACCATAAGTTTGTTTCATGTTATCACAGTCCATCTTATTGTATTATTGTAAGTCACTTTGGAAAAAAGCGTCTGCTAAATGACATAATGTAATCTAATAATGTCCATCTGCTGATTTGGTGGTAACAGATGCTGCATGGATGACGGTTGTCCCAGGCTTTAACAATGCTGCCCCCTGGTGATCTTGAGTAGTACTGCACACATCTCTGTTTCACTCCCCCACTGTCTGCTGTCCAGTATAGCATAAATCAGTATTCTCAACCATGGTCCATGGAAGTCCAAAGAGTCTGCAGGTTTTCATTCCAAACGATCACTACATCAACTCATTTCACTGATTCGTTCCTTCTCTCTGGTTGAAGGTGTCAGGGGCGGACTTAGTGATTTGGGGGCCCTGGGCAAAGGCAAACATGGGGCCCACTGAATCCCAACATTCACCCATTTTTTTTTATAATTTATTCTCTCCTCTTGTACACTTTTTTTTTTTACAATATTATCTCTTTAATTGTTTTTTAATTTATCTTATCCTGTATTTCTTATCTAATGTCTTATATACCTTCTATATCCACCTCTTATTAAGTTCTTTGCATCTCGCAGAAAATGGTGCAGTGGCAAAGCAAAAGAAGGTTCAAGTCAAGAGGCAATATTGCGCTAGAAGTTAAGTGGACTAGCCCATTACCACTATAACCTGACATAAGATTATGTTAGATTTTATTGTAACAAAAAGAGGGGTTCTTTTTAGTGTGTCTGTTTCTTTTAAACCGATGAGAAATATGTTTATTTAAGTTGTATTCTAGTATATTGTGGGGCTCTCTGGCTGCTGGGGCCTAAGGTAGTCGCCTACCTTTGCCTAATGGTAAGACCGCCCCTGGAAGGTGCGTTAATCAGTGAAATCAGCTGCTGTAGCTAGTGACATGACTGACAACCATTGGCATAAATGCCTTTATTCCAAGTACTGTATATGTCAGTGATCAAATATGAAGATTCTGGAGTCACAAATTGACAGCTTCACCAACTTCCTTTTTTTTTTTGCTTTTTGTCAAAAGAATGCAGCAGACAAGAAATCCATATAAAAGGCAGAGTGGGTGACTGTAATTATTTAAGTTTGTACAGACTTAATTCAGAAAGTGCATAGTATCAGCAATCAACTATGTACAAAGTTTACACTGGTATCTGAACAGTCCCAACATTGCTACCATAGCTATTCCATTTAGATCGAGCCTCCTTTATTAGTAATGAGATGGATTTCTACATGTTTCTATCCGTGTTTGATATCCTTTATTGCAAACATCAAGTCACCACATTTTCCATTCAGGTAGGTAGTATAACAACATTGTATAATTTTAAAAAGTGCCCAAAAATATTTTACAGACCTTTTTAAATTTGGCAATTTACCAGTCTATAGTGAAGAAAGAAACGTAAGCCTAGATTACCACAAACACAAATGACAATGGTATACTATTTTATTTATGAAAAAATACATCATTTTCATTTTCCACAACAAATAGCTAGAAAGGTTTGTGCTACATACAGTAGTTTTGTTACATGACAGACAACCAGCACAAACTAGAAATTAAATGCATAAATAAATGGGACCGGTTACATGAACTGCATGGGGCTGCTACACAGGACACTGGGCCAAACAGACGATTCGCGACATTGCAAGTGTGCCATTCTTTTCCAATGAGAGGAGGGCGGTGAGCAGAATTTCCTACTGCCTAGTCGATCTCACAAAATCGTTGCCGCACAAAATGCTTGCCGCACTGGTGCACCACACATGAATAATGTATACATACAAGTATACATGAGTAATACTACACTGCCTTGTACTGTAGGCCAGTGATTCTCAACCTTTTTCATATCACAGACCCTTAATTTAGTCCACATTAGGGCCACGGACCCCCATTTGATGATTATTTTAATCACAAATCTGAGAATATTTTTATCGTTAGACATGATTTTGTCCAGAATTCCATGACTATCTGTATTGTAGGTAGAGAGATAACAGTGAAACTATGATAAAAAATTCTGTCATTATTCTACATTCTCTAATTGTGTTAACTTCTTGTAAATGAAATAATGGTGAAATTTAAAAATTCATCAGTTTGCTGGGGACCGCCTGGAACCCCCTCAAGGACTCCTGGTGGTCCCCGGACCCCACGTTGCTTGATTCACAGGCTAAATTCATATCTAGCTGCCCGGCAGACTGCCTCTGTATTGCTTTGCTTCCTGCCAGGCACCTGTGATTGTTAAACTACGGAGCCCGGGAGTGGCCATCAGGAGAAAAATAATTTATGTTGTGGCCACGATTTACTGTAACGTGCGCACGATATGCAATTCAAAATTAAAATTAGCTCTCGTTTTGGTTTATTCGTACGCACAAGATACAATTCGTTCCCTCGATTTCCTCTATACGTGCGCACAAATTGCCAAAACGTGCCCTCGAAATAGTGACATCGTGCTCTCGATATATAATACATGCGCTCTTCACGAGCTTATAAAGAGTCAGTGCACATATTGGTGATTATGTTTAAATGTGGCGCTGTCCTGGGTATGTTGCAGCCTCCCGATTGTGTTTACATGGCCTGAAGGTTAAGTGGCTAAATATGTTGCAATATTTGGGGGATATGCCTACTCAGTGTAAACAGACAATGGATATTAACATACCAAATCCTTACTAGGCTTATCTGCAATACCTAAAAGGTTCCTTTTAAGTTGCATTTTTTACGAAATCGAGGGAACGAATTGTATCTCGTGCGCACAAATGGACTAAAACGTGCGCACGTTACAGTAAATCGTGCACTCGATATAACTTTTTTCTCTCCCAATGGCCACTCCCGGGCTCCGTATTAAACAGCCTACAAGGCAATCTATTATTGCTTGGCTGTCTGGCAGGCTAAATTCCTATCTATCTGCCTGACAGACTGCCCTGTATTGCTTTGCATCCTGTCAGGCATCTAGCATTGTCTTAACATTCGATAGTCTGCCTGGCATACTCTTACTTGGGTTCCTGGGAAGCTTAATGTGACATTCTGCTGCCTAAGAGACCGCTTCTATTGTTTAGCAACATGTAGCTAGTATTAGTTTGTACCGGCTGCAGTCTGGCAGGCCAATGCTACTTTTTAGAAATCCTAGAAATCGCCCACTTGTTAGTGTTTTAGCAGTGGCAGAATATCACTGACACACTTCAGTCCTCACTTTAGTTAGGGATAAAACAATAGTATTTAAAAGAAGATATCATGTTAATTATAGGCACTTCTCCAAAACTTTAGCTACTAGGCTAGCTAGCTAGCCAGCTAACAGAATTACCACCCTACACAAGGTGATCTAATCAAATATTGGCAGCTTATTTGCATGCCGTCTCTTCATCTTATCACAGTGAAGCCCCAACAAATGCAACACGCCAAGTGACCAATTCCGCGTCTGTTCATTTTCTATGAAAAGCGAGATGTTCATTGTGTATGCTGGGATAGCTTGCGGTGCAAACGGAGAATGCGATGTTGGGAAAGGAGTGGGACAAAAGTTTAAATTCTGATGACTTTATGCAAATGCAGGCAGTGTTCTCCATGCAAGAACCAATCCATTTGGCCAAAGAAGATGACATTGATTGCGCAATGCTTCTACCAGCTTTCACCCACTCTCTCATTTCCATGAAGTAACGTCTCCCTACCCATCAGGACACTGATAGGAGAAATGCTGCCTGGAGGATTGAGGCAGATATTGTCAGTGTCCCCAATGGAAAGTCTACACAGGCTATTGAGAGGGCTTTACCAGTGAATTCAGCAATCATTAACTCTGCCACGGAGGTTATGTTTTCGGTGCCGTTTGTTTGTTTGTCTGTTAGCAGGATTACGGAAAAACTACTGGCCCGATTTTCATGAAACTTTGTGGAACTTCAAGTGCCCTTCTAGTTAGCAATAGTTTTTCCTTAGTCGATTTGTTGATTGAAACGTATTTCTCCAACTCCATGTCCTGGTTGTTAAAACACAGTTATCTACACTGTTTGCATATCAAAATATTTGGTTCGGGTAAAATTGATCCCACTTGCTACCAGTAGTTGACATGCCCAGGAATGATCAAGTTGGCAGCTACGACTCTACAAACCCATCGCCTACAGTGGGGCTTCTCCGTCAAGAGATGCGACATGTCTATTTACGGTGTGCTGCAGTTGAGCACTGCATAGCACTCACAGAAAGCTATTACAGCAGCCACAGACGCTGTGGAATTCTCTGCAGCTGGAATTCTATTTTTGCGCGAGTGGTCTACATCTATGTGCATATCTGTGGCCAGACGGTCTATAAAAACCTACGTACATGCTTTGAGAAGCCCTGTTACACAAAATAGTCTCTAAAAACATGCATAAATGCTTTTGTGAACTGTATAAAGCAGTGATCTCCAACCATGTGTCATCAAGAGTGTATGCAGGTTTTTGTTCCAGCCAACACAACAGCAGATATGCAAACATACTGTATTTGAATATTATAAACAAAGTAACAAGAAAACAAAATTGTTTGACACATAACTTCACATCATGATAATGTTTGTAACATGAATTTAAAATTGCTCCACCAACCTATTAGTGAAAATGATATCAGTCATCCCAGAGCGTTAATCAATTACACTGCAACTGGAACATATAGGTATAGAGAACATATACTGCTTTGCTCTTCCTAAATAAGTTAATATTCCCTTGAAATTAGATTTCACATACATTTTTTTAAATATGCTTGGGTCAGTGTGTTTGCTGACATGTTCCCCTCAAAGTGTGTATTCACCATCAGCATTCAGACTTCTACTCTGATAATTGCAAAATTACTAAAAAGAGAATCAGGGTGGATCTGCTTGAGATGGTATGTGTGTTAGAAGTATAATTTTCAGGCTGCTGGAAGGAAAAATAAAAAATTAGTGAGTGACATCCCAATGCTGCCTCAGGGATAGTCACAGATGGCGGTCGACTGCTTAGAAACTCAAAAATCTAGTTCTGAAAGTGTGACTTGAACACAAACTAGCTTGGGGAGTCTTTGAGGTATGAAATGTAATATATTTAGGTGAAGTTTTTACTTTAATGCATTAACAAGCCTTACAAAGTCTCCATTCTTGTGGGAAAATTCTGAGCTATGACATTGGCTAAAGTGGCGGCATATAGTGAAGCCGCTTCTAAACTCTCCTTAAGGGTGAATGTGCACGTCCGGACCTTCATCCGGAGGGTCATGAGCAGAAGGTCGACTGCAGCTCTTTGAAGGCGGCCCGTCTCTGCACCCTCTCCAGCTCCTGCCTCTTGCGTTCTTCTTTTTCCTCTCGGATCTCGGCCTCGAACTTGCTGCCCAGAGACAGAGCTTGCATCTGACGACACACAAAGTGGCAAGGAGAATGCTTAAGTTGTGGAATTGGCTCTGATGAGGAGGAGGATGCCATGCATTTATTTTGGTGCTGTCCACTTGTTGCATCATTTTGGCAGCAGGTGGCGCATTGGTTACTTTCACAAGCCATTTTCTTGCCTTTGTCCCCTTTCACAATTATGTGGGGAGTTCATGATGACCAAAATACTTTATTGAATATAATTGTATTGCTTGGCAAACTTTACACATTTAATACTCCAAATAAACAGTTATCATTGGCTTCATTTATTTCCTTCCTCAAACATCACTATTTGTTGGAAAGGCTAATTATGAGAGGGGAAGGTAAGGGACTTGCTTTCAGTGGTAAATGGGAAAAACTATTGGTTATAAAAGCATGGGATATTGAGCTTTGATATGTCCTGTTTTTGTATTCTTCTGTTCCTGTTTTCCACTTTTTTTTTGCCTTGTGTATTGGCTTTATTTATAAAAATTGTAAATGGAGTGTATAATACTTTATGTTCTGTTATGTAACTTTATACTTTTTATTTATGTATAAGCTTATATGACTAGACCTGCATTTGTTTATATCAGTTAGACTTTCTCTACCTTTTTTCTTCACAACTAGGCTGTGATCTCCATTCTGTCTAATTGATATACTTTGTTTTACATTTGTTATGTTTACAGTGTTTTTCTTCTCTTTTCTGATGTCTCTACATGTTTATGTTTTTTTCTGTCATTTCTGTGTGTTTTTATGTTGTATTGTTATTTTTGTTAAGTAAAAAAAAACACACAAAATGGCAGTGGTTCCTTCCCATCAATATAAGTCATTGCTAAATCCTATCCTATCCTATCCTTTCACCTCGCTTAAGTCATCAGGAGTCCATTCTGATGATGAGGAGAGAAGGCTAGCAGAATCAGTGACTTCTTTTAAATCACTTCTTAAAACCCATTTTTATGGACTTGCTTTTATGAGATGTCGTCTTTTATCGTCTTTCCCTTATCAGCTTTTTATCGTCTTTCTATTGTTTTGTTGCGTCTTTTATCTTTTATCTTAACTCTATCTTAATTTTATCTTACTTTTATTTTGGTTTTCATCCTACGATTATACCACTATTTACTTGAATGTTTGCTCTTTTCCACCTCTGTCCTCCTATGAATTTAATCCCTGTTTATTATTATTTAATTGCCTTTTAAATTCATAATTTGAGTATTCTGCTTTTATTTTGTCTGTCAGAGCACTTTGTAAACTGTTTTTAAAGGTGCTATATAAATAAAAGTTATTATTATTGTTATTATTATCATGATTAATTTCCTATAGAGGTGAGCGAAAGTAAGCACAAGGCTAAACATTATAAGCACTGTCATCCTAGACCAAGAGGGGATAGGTATAGAATGGCAATGCTTATAATAATGACATAGCCATCGCCCAAACTAGGCAATCATCAATGCACACGCTTGTAGAAATTACCACACCTCCATGTGCCTTCTTTAATTTGATTATAATGGTTATGGTTGTAATAATGACGCAGCTAGGTATTAGGTGTTTTATTCAATGGTACTGCTGGAGATAAAAAAATTTTATAACATGCATACATAAGAATAAAAATAGAAGCAACCTACTACACTAGTCAGCATAACAACCCACTGCAGTTTTCATAATGTGCTCCACCAAGTGGAATAATTTGTTCAACAAGCTGAGGTGGGACTGCCTCAGCACTTTCCGTTCAATAGTCCCTGTATTAATGAAGGGATGCTCATGTTTCATGCATACAGGGACATGGAATCTTTGTTCATGCAGTGAACAAAGATTTACAAGCATAATTTTACTGTTCCGTTTGTAGATATTTCTACATTCTAATTTCTGTTATCATTTAGCATTCAAGATTTGCTGGTTTTACATTTAATTTGATTTCCCCTGTACAAATAAAGGTTGAGTAAAAAAATATTAGCTTGTTGAAAAAGTCACATTACGACTGCCAGGTCATACCTGTCAGTCCTGAGCTGACTCAAACGGTATCTACCAAATACTTTGTGGTTTATTTTATCCCATTTAGGTGGGCTTTGTCATGGGACAATACAATAAGTAGTTCAGACAATCAAGTATTTGAAAGTCAATGCAGTCTACTTTCCCATAACTGTCGACTTACCCTGTATTTGCCCAGATTTCCTGCATCGAGTCTTATCAGACTTGTTGGTTAACCCCACCCAACCGGTACTCCATGCAGGTTAAAACAAAAACTATTTGCTCCAAGCCTGGAAATCACAACTCTTAAACCCAGACTTAAAATATATATATATATATTTTTTTTTTTTAAATCTATGTATTGACTCAAAAACAGTAGCCTACCTGCAAAAAATCAGACACAGACCTGAACAGAGCCATGGCTTGTTGGAGATATATCTGTTCAGATCTAGTCAATATCAAGGAGCCAATCTGTCCCATATAGCTCATGACCCAGAGCACAGAAAATGTTGGATTTCTTTTTTTGTGCACTAGGGGGCAGTGTGCCCTAAACCAGTCTCTATCAACTCCAAATGTGTTGGGAGGAGAGAGGGAGGCAATCAGACATCAGGGCTGCGACAGCTCAGTGGTATTTTTAGTCATTTAGCACAGAAACATTAACCAGATCTCTCCTCCTAACCCACATGAGGAAAATGAGGGAAAGAGGCCACTGAAATTCAGCTCACATTTTAATATGGCTGACCTGCATATTCAACTGGGACACTACTGAAACTACTGAGACAAGAAAACAATGACAGAGCCTTCTGCGATTATATCTGCATTGACAACGATATATATCATCATTTATTTTTCCACCTACACCCTTTCACTCTCTCTCAAAGCAGACACACACACACAACCACAGACCTTACACTGACTACATTAATTCCCTCCCTTACCCTCACCACTCTAACCTAGATCTAACCCTAATCTTAACCCTAAACCTAAGTCCTGATCCTAAACTAACCTTAACCTAACCCAAACCCAATCCTAATCTTAACCCTAAACTTGACCCTTGAAAAAGCAAGGACCAGCCAAAATGTCCTCAGGTCTAAAGCCGCTTTTCCACGGCATGGTACCGGCTCAACTCGACTCCATTCGCCTTTTTTGGTTTTCCATTGGGCAAGTACCAGGTACCAGGTACCATAGTACATTGAGGGGGTACTATCTGCAGTGGTAAACCAAGTGGTACTACCAAAAGCGAGTAGAATCGAGTTGAGTCGAGGTGAGTTGAGCCGGTACCATGCGGTGGAAAAGCAGCATAAAGGGTCTAAAACTCAAATTGGTTCTCGCAAGGACAGAAGTACAAGACCCAAGACGATACATGCACACACACACGTGTAAACATTCATACCTTGGCTTCAAAGAAGTCTTTGGCCCCCATCACTCCCTCAGTAGAGACATCTATCTCCGACAGCCTGGCCAGCACCATCAGGCCACTCTCCTCCTGCAGCTCTCCAGCCGCTGCCTTCCGGAAGATCAGGAGGAACTGGAGGAAGACAGCAACTAAGGTTAAGACTTTCAGTGTTTTCCCTACCTTGAATAAAATGTCCAGTACTAAGGCGCCAATACAGAGAACACTGAATTGACAGTTTATCATCACCTTGCACTCAACTGCGATATCAGACATGGCTAGCTGATAGAAGATTCAATTAAAGTTCCCTGGTTTCCTGATAAGGTAAGTTGTGTCACTTTACAACATTAGATTGTTTGATTTAGGTTTTGCATTTTGTTTGTTGGACTTGTGGAATAGTGGTAATATTGGTAGCATGTGGGTCATTATGTGTCTTCGTACAGTCTCGGAACCCATCGTCTATCGGTCTGACGACGATTAGACTCTGGGGGCGACGGCCAATATTTCGGGGTTTCCGGTGGAGCCAGTGGACATCCGGGCCAAGAACCGGAAACCCCGAAATATTGGCCGTTGCCCCCAGAGTCTAATCGTCGTCAGACCGATAGACGATGGGTTCCGAGATTGGTTTTTACTTATTATAGAAAAAGTCAAACAGCCCAGCCAACCCTAAATTTGGTATTAACGTAACTGTACCCAATTCCAGACAACATACAACCAAACTAATTCATCCTGTACTGTTTAAATTTAGATTTCTCATAAATGAATCATGCCGTTTGTCATTACCTTGTAATTTTGTTTTCTTCCAGACCCTGTAAATGGATGTTGGCGCAAGTAGTTTTGAGGTGCAAAAGCTTCTCCAGTTCTGGAGACTTCATTCAGTTCATGTCGACTTCAACATTAGCCCTTCCTGTGCCTTCACAATGCTGCAGATAACTGTAGGAATTGTAGGCTAGGTATTCAAGGCTTTTATTTTTCCATTTTTCAGCCAATATTGCCAGCACTGGATCTTTTTTTAAATACTCTTCACTGATATATTCATTTCTGTCAGTGGATCCTCTACATAAAGACACCATTGCCCAAAATGCAATCTAAGAGTTTACACTTCTCGCGTTAACTGATATGCGTTACTTATATGTCTAAATATCTATAGATATGAATGAAATTTGATATTTAGCATCCCAAATATGTATGAATTTGCCTTACTTGCCTTTTGGTAGGGGATTTGAAAAAATCGCACCGAAATACTCAAAATGGCCGTAACTGGATAAGGTGTCAGGGATTGGACACAGTTCAACTTTTCTCCCCAACTCCTAAAGCCATAGCTCTTGCTTTTTCTCTACTTCATCTCCACTGGAAGACGAGAACAGAAGAGCAAGACATACACACACATACCTCTCTGAAGCTCAGCTTGCCATCAAAGTCTTCGTCCACCTCCTTGATCATGTTTTTGAGGCCCAGGTGGGTCTGCGGAGCTCCCAGCTTCTCCATCATCAGCTTCAGCTCCATCAAGTCGATGAAGCCGTCTTTACCGGAGTCAAACCTACAAAAAACGCACCCGGAATTAGGTCCAACTAGGCTGGGACACAGTGTAGAACCAACCTCATGCAGTGGTCATTAAAAGGAAAACTCTAGCCTTAGATACTCTTGCCCTGTTTGATATGATCAGTTTGTGATGTCCAATGCATCCCATGAATTTTGTGATGAAGTGTTGGAATTGACTTTTCGTTGTACCCACTTACCCTCAACCTGCCTTTTCCTGAATGAACCACGCCCCTTACTCAGGACACAACATATTAATTGTTTATTGTTAATTTGGATCCCCATTAATTGTTACCAAGGCAACATCCGGGGTCCACAACATGTCTTGTGGCTGCGTATTATCTGGCAGGCAAAAAAAAAAAAAAAAGACGTTTAATTTCTCCCTTTGGCTCTGATGTTAAATTCCATGACTTTTCCATGGTTTTCCATACCTAAGTCAGAGGACTTCCATGACCTAAAATAATTTTTTTTGGTAATGGTGCTGGTAATGTTGTTTTTCTAAAGGGGTGAACAGTCTGAACTCCACTCCAGGTGGACTGATCACCTAATCCACCTAATGCTCCTATGTGTGAAACAAGTCTGAAAATACATTGCGCTATGTTCCTGGAAATTGACCCATTTGGAAAATTCCCTGATATTCCATGACTTCCCCAGAGAATTGATCAAATTCCCTGACTTGTCTGGAATACAGCTTTCAAAATTCTGTGATATTCCCAATATTCCATAGCCAGTAGAAACCCTGTAAAACAGGTTTCACTGGTTGTTCCCTAGAACAGGTTACACAAGTTACAGGGTGGAGCGAATATAGTGAAAGTCTTGCTGTCTAACTGGCTGTTGGGATAAAGCCCACAAGTTATCTACTGCCACCTTGAGTGCCAAATACACACACTGTTTTCTCCAATGAAGCACGAAAGCAGCCATTCTTAGGACACAAAGCTATCGCCTCAGTCACGCTTGCATGTGATTGTGTTGTGAGAGATTCGACTGGCCAGTCGGACAGCTGTTATCACCTGTGAGCCAATGGCAAACCACAGAGAGGCTTATGTCTGATAGAAAGAGTATTTATAGAAGCTTTCAGCAGCTGTTGGGGGGGGGGGGGGGGGCAGCAAATCTGGTATGAGTGAAAGCACACACACACACACAGAAGTATCAGGCATGCCGAACCCAGAGTGAGAGTAATCTGCTCAGACCAAAAAGGAAGCCATTGTTTCATTCCATCTCTTCAAAAGGCCATGAGGGCCCTCCCTCTGCGCATTTGAAAGGACCCTTATTTAGCACTATTAACCATGAAACAATCAACCTAAGATAACATCATCACAGTGGCACAAAAGAACATTGAAACCCATCCAGCATTGAAAGTCTCAAGAGGAAATACCCTAAAACCTAGTACATATCCAAATACCTATAAACTAAGGGTGCGTTCACACCACACATGTTTATTTGAACTCTGGAGCGTCTCTTCCTTTAGTTCAGTTCGTTTGGCCAGGTGAGAACAATTCCATTTGAACACCAAATAAAGGCACAGAGACGTCTGAAAATGCGAGTCTCTGTCCTCTTCCAAGAGAACTGCGGTGCGGTTCATTAGGAGTGAGAACGTAGTCCAAAGAAACGGCCCCAAAACTCAAGGGTTTATGGGTGTAAGGAGACGGATGTTGACATCTGATGGCCAGCAGTTCCTCATGCTTGGAAAGCCTAGCATAACAAAATGAACCAAGGGCAAACCGCAGTCTGGATTGATACTCACATTCAGCTATTTCTTCATGTGCTCTTAACTGGTATGAACACCAGAGGAGAAGAAGAGCGAGGACAGAGAGGTCAGGACAAGTCCACCATGCTTAGCTTAAAGGATTAGTTCACCCAAAAATGAAAATTCTGTCATCATCTACTCACCCTCATGCCAGTTGAAACACAGGTGAAGTTTGTCCATATAACACACAGGGAGGTTGCCAGCCCAACTCCATAGCAGCCTTCTCCAAAACAACTGAAGTCAGTGGGGACCAGTTCTTCAGAGTTCCAAAAAGACCTACAGTATATTTACACCATCATTTAGTGCAAATCTTAACTACAGCTGATTAATTTGCAACAAATAATGGTGTATAGGTCTTTCTATTCACAGTGTGATTGTTTGGTTGTTTTTGTTTTGGAACTCTAAAGAACAGGTCCCCATTGACTTCAGTTGTTTTGGAGAAGGCTGCTACCAAGTTGTGCTGGCAACCTCCCTGTGTGTTACATGGACTAACAAATTTCACCAGTGTTTCATTTGGCATGAGGGTGAGAGTAGATGGTGACAGAATTTTCATTTTTGGGTGAACTATTCCTTTAAATTACAGGAAGTGGAATAAGGTTTGTTTAGACCCCCCATTCTCCTGCCACCAAAATCTCTAACCTGGCAGGATGACAAGTTACCGAAACTCTGTCCAATAAACAAGCTACTTGTGAGTCCTTGTGACTTTTGTTTACGAGCCCTGGTTCACTTACAATTGGCCAATCTTTTCAGTGGAATCCACAAAGAAACCAACACATTGCTTCTGATCCAAGTCTAATTTCTGAGCCAACTATCCAGCTGAAAGCCAATTAAATCTGCTCACACACATATATACAAGCAAGAAGTTGAGTACGATAAATCAAATTTGTGCAATGTATCTGACAACTGCTGGTTGTGCTAGCAGTGTGACAACTGTTCCCACAACAACTGACCATCTCTGCCCAGATCGCATTCCTGAGCACTTGCGTGGGCCAAAGCTTATTAGAATTAAAAGACTACGACTGAAAGCTAACTCACTCACTGCCTAAAACGCATACATGTAATTGGAATGAAAGCAGAAAAATGGAAAACCATAATAGCCATGGCTCACTATGCTTTGCTCAAACTTGGGGACAGCATTTGGATTTGGATTATCTGCTGAGTTTAATTCTGCTTGCATAGATACTTAAAAGTCGTTCTGACCTGAATAGCTTAGGTGTTTTCTTCTGAATTCACAACTAACTGTTTAATACCAGAGAGGAGGCTTTCTTCATTTCAGGGAGTGGTGCCACTTTTCCCTGCGATGGTCTGGGCCGGGCCTCATTGTTCCGGCAGCATTGTTAATTATAGATGCCACAGCTCTTGGCATAAGGGAACTCACTCTCACTCGCTGCTATTTTTCCTCTGTCTCCTTCATTCTGACTTTTCAATTCAGTTCAGTTCAAAGCGCTTTATTGGCATGGCTAGAACGGGAAATCTAAAAATATACAACAAAATAGAGATAATAAAAAGCAATGTAGAACTTCTTTTTCATTTAAGACAATGATATTTCAATTGGATGATTCAGTTGAAAGGTTTAATTTGGTTGGTTTGCTCTTCCTCTGGATAACTGAAGCACACACAACCGGTATTGGTGTCAAATTCATTGTTTTTCTTTAAATTTTGGGGAAGAATTCTGCTCTCACCTCTGGATTTTCCACAGTGTGATAGGAAGTGGATCTCTGTCTTCAGCTCTCCTATCTCTCTCTCTGCTGCAGAGATGGATTGTGTGTGTGTGTGTGTGTGTGGATGTGTGTGTGTGTTTGTCTGGAGAAGATGCAGGTAAGGGTTGTCAGTAGGCTACAATACATCCTCATTTGCAATGTAGCAGCCCATTTTAGCCTGGCTCTAACTCTGATGTGGAGTTTTGTTCTACAGATAAAAGATTTTTGTGGACATAAGGGGAAAAAGGAGGAAAACTGAATTCCTAAACAAACAAAAAAAAACACTGAGTCAACAGAGGGAGCAGTGTTACAGACCAGCTAAAAAAAAAGATACTCAAATCTAAATGTGAAGCAATATTTCACTTTGGTATGAAGGTGAAATATAAGTTTTTCTGGAAATACTCCTTTGCTTGTTTCCTCACTATAAATAATGCACTAATGTATCATGATAATTATCTAGCCGAGCTTTCAACACACTGCATTAAAAATGTGAAATATGCCTTTAAGCCCAGTGCTTTCTGAGAGGAAAACTGGGTCACCAGGCGGCGGATCCCCCATGGGAATGTGGACTGGGTGAATGGGATCAGTGCGGCATAATAAGAGGAGGAGTGAAACTGAAGAGATTTGAGGCGGAGGGATAGCTGAAACTCCTGGATGACAGACGAGTTTTGAGGTTAGAAACCAGGTTGTGATGCCTACCACCTATTTGCCCCGGGCCACATTCCCACCAGCCAAGTACCCACCAGCTAAAAGGAGTCCTATGTTCCCAGGGTCCTATGTTCCCCAGATTTATATGGCACATAATGGGAACATGACAAAGGGTCCTATGTTCCCAGGGTCCTATGTTCTCCAGGTCTACATATGTGCTCTCCCAGGGTCCTATGTTCCCAGGGTCCTATGTTCCCAAGGTCCTATGTTCCCAAGGTCCATTGTTACCAGGGTCCTATGTTCCCAGGGACCTATGTTCCCAAGGTCCTATGTTCCCAGGGACCTATGTTCCCAGGGCCCTATGTTCCCAACGTCCTATGTTCCCCAGCTCTATATAGCACATAATGGGAACCTGAAAAAGATGTTCCCCCAAGAGTTTTTATCCACAGAACCACCCAGACTCTTTAATATTCTCTGCCGGGTCAGATTTGACCCGGAACACCACAGATGTAACAATTTTTTTTAGAGACCTTCAAAATCAAATAAAATGATAACCATCGGTTTTGTTGTGTTTATATAGCTGTTTTGAAGCCTTGTTCCAATAAAAAAAAACTGGATAATATTTATGAAATATTTTAACTTGAAACAGGTCAAATTTGACCCGAACACAATAGGAGGGTTAATGTGTGTTAACAGAATATTGAACTGGGAACATAGGACCCTGGGAACATCGGACCTTGGGAACATAGGACCTTGGGAACATAGGACCCTGGGAACATAGGACCTTGGGAACATACATAGATACGCTCCCAGCTAAACTACGCCACCGAGGAAAGTCTCAGAAAACGACAGCTACCACCATCTGACCTGGCACCAACCACCCAGAGCCGGGGTCAAAAGCAGCCTGAGAGCCTGGCTGAGGAGAAACTGGAGTTACAAGGCCTATTCCTAAATAAATTCTCAATGGAATGCTACTTGGCAAATAAATACGCGCATAAAGTTGTTTTTCCCCTGTGCTCTCTGTTAGAACAGGCAGAACCTGGACGAGATGCATCATGATCATGATATCATGACGCAGCAAACAGACACCTGGCATTCTACTGACCTAGACCTGAGCTCTATTTTTGGCACCACCCTCTTGCCCATTACTCTTGAAATTTTTCAGTGCTCACCTTCCTACAATCCTCCACAAAATGGCTATGCCTCTTATTCAAATGAGTAGGGATCAGACATGAAATAAGTAATTGCATCAAATCAGGAGGCTGTCAACAATTGCATTGGCTATTGTTGAGCATGCCACTATATTATAGGGATGGGACAATATCCTGATCTCACAATACGGGGTCTGCAATTCAATACAACCACGACACGATGTCATAAATAAAAGTTAAATGACAACAAACTAGAGCAGAATTACATTTATTTCCGAGTCACAAATCTTTCTAGCAATGGCACGGGCTCGCTAGAATGTAAACAGCAATTTAAAAATGTCATTACAAAGTGCAAACAATATCATTTCGATGGTGATCTTGTGATATTGTGATCGACAAGCCGCCTCATTTGTGATTACTACAGCAGAACAAAATGTAGCCAATATCGCGAGACATAATGTCGCATTTTTGTATCGTGATTTGTTGGATTTCGATATATTGTCCCATCCCTACTATATTAACAGCGTCCATATAGTCAGCGTTCTGTACTGTAATGATATATTACATGAAATTATAGTACTAGTGGTGGAAAGTAACTAAGTACATTTACTCAAGTACTGTACTTAAGTACAATTTTGAGGTACTTGTACTTTATTTGAGTATTTCCATTTTATGCTACTTTGTACTTATACTCCACTACATTTTAGAGGGAAATATTGTACTTTCTACTCCATTACATTTATTTCACAGCTATAGTTCCTAGTTACTTTTCAGATCAATATTTTATATTTAAAACATTTGATCATCTTTATAAAATAACTATAAAATAGCATTGTTATAGATTAGACTACCCAAAAGTATAGCTAAATTGTTAAGATTAGCTTCACGTTGACAACTTTAAAATGCTGCTTACATGTACATGTATGTCAATAAATCAGTATTAATATTCCAATAATTTATGAAAAATATAACTCTCTAAATGGGGACAGTTTGCATAATGAGTACGTTTACTTTGATACTCTAAGTACATTTTGCTGCTGATACTTATGTACTTTTACTTAAGTAAGAATTTGAATGCAGGACTTTTACTTGTAATGGAGTATCTTTACATTGTTGTATTGCTACTTTTACTTAAGTAAAAGATCTCAGTACTTCTTCCACCACTGTCTGTAACACCAGATTGATGACCACATCATGGAGGCGTAGGATAGGGCACACTAGCAATGAGCAACATGTGACACACTTGTGTCCGTCATGGGAGGATATATGCTCATTAACAACTGCAGGGACTATTGTTGGGCTGAAGAATTCACTGAACTTAACCCCAGGCTTTAGGTCAGGAAGAGAGGGAGCTGAGGGGAATAAATGTTTGCTAAATGAGACTTTTTGAGCATGCATGATATCTATGTGGGGAAATGCTTAAAGGAATAGTTCACCCAAAAATGAAAATTCTGTCATCATCTACTCACTCATGCCAAATGAAACACAGGTGAAATTTGTTAGTCCATATAACACACAGGGAGGTTGCCAGCACAACTCCATAGCAGCCTTCTCCAAAACAACTGAAGTCAGTGGGGACCAGTTCTTCAGAGTTCCAAAAAGACCTACAGTATATTTACACCATCATTTAGTGCAAATCTTAACTACAGCTGATTGATTTGCAACAAATAATGGTGTATAGATCTTTCTATTCACAGTGTGATTGTTCTAAACTCTAAAGAACAGGTCCCCATTGACTTCAGTTGTTTTGGAGAAGGCTGCTACCAAGTTGGCAACCTCCCTGTGTGTTATATGGACTAACAAATTTCACCTGTGTTTCATTTGGCATGAGGGTGAGTAGATGATGGCAGAATTTTCATTTTTGGGTGAACTATTCCTTTAATTTGCCAATGGACATCTCCCCTCGACCAGCAAGGACACAAGACACTTTGTCTCTACTAGACAGAATATGAGTATTATTCTTTCTTTCTTGCTGTACCTCTCCTTCCACCCTGTCCGCCTAATCTCTAGTATCTGAGAAGTTCTCTGACCTGCTGCCTCTCTCCTAAGTGGGACTCCTCCTGCTCTGAGATGAGCTCGACTGCATAACCAGAGCAGAAAAACTGCACAGTCATTGCATAATGTAGGCCCAGTACTGGCCGGCAATCAATAACTTGCAATGTGCTTTCCATCCAAAATGTTATATCGCAATGTAACAGAGGTGGGGACTCGAGTCGGACTCAAGTCACAATTTGAATTGCTTGAGACTTGACTTTGACTTGTACTTTGATGACTTAAACCGACTTAAAAAGGTTTCAAGTCTATGAGATTTGCTCTACCAGACAACCAAATTTAAACTCCGTTTTCAGAATTTAGAATGATTGAAGTTGAAACTGATTGTAGAAATCAAACTCATGATGCTCTTACCAATTTTTATCCTATTAAAACCATATTGCATTGAAAAGTCCTAGATATTTAGTTTTCTTTAAGATATTAAATTGATACTGGACTCTTGATTTGTTCTGACTTAACTTGCTGTTCTACATTTAGACTTGAGACTTGACTTGGTCATTTACATTTATACTCGGGACTTGACTTGAGACTTGACTTGAGACTTGTGCCTCTAGACTTGAGACTGACTTGGGACTCGCGCAGAGTTGACTTGGTCACACCTCTGCAATGCAATATTGCGATATTTGAAAATACTGCGATATTCAATATTATCCAATATTGACCCAAGCCCGATTTCTACCCAATAGTTTGATGTGTACCTGTAGCCAGGTGGCTGTACTCCATGTACTTGCATGATATCAGTTTAAGCGCAATGGCTCTATAAGTCAGTGGTTCTCAACGTGGGGTCCGGGGACCACCAGGGGTCCTTGACGGGGTTCCAGGGGGTCCCCAGCAAATTGATGAATTGTTAAACTTCATTATTTCATTTACAAGAAGTTAATTAGAGAATGATCATAGTTTCTCTGTTATCTCTCTACCGACAATACAGATAGTCATGGAATTCTGGACAAAATCATATCTAGCAATAAAAATATTATCAGATTTGGGTTTGAGAGACAAAATCTCATCAAATGGGGGTCTGTGGCTCTAATGTGGGCTAAATTAGGGTCCTAGATATGAAATAGGTTGAGAATCACTGCTATAAGTGGTGCAAGAAAGTCACCTCTAATAATCAAACTTCTATCTATGTAATTTCACTCCTTTCCTGATCGGACGTCCCACCAGTACCAACACAAAGACGCTATTGTCACCAGGAGAGGGGGGTGCTGCTGAGGAAACTGCCTCGGACAAGAGTGGCCCTTATCCTCTGATTGAAAAGGGCACCAACACAATGCCTGTACAGTTCCATTGCACCGGGAGAGAAAGAGGAAAAAAACATTATTTCACCCGGTTGTGGGTGTCAACATGCCCCGTGACCTCTGTCATTTCACTGGAACTGGAGGACTTCTCATGGTCTGATGCTGCAGGTGGACCAGCCCATGAGAAGAGTAAGAAGTACCACAGAGATAGGAAGTCTCTCTCAAGTTTACACAAGACTGGATGGACGAAGTGTGTAAGAAATAGAGAAAACTCCCAGGTGGTTGTGAACAGCGCCTGCAGTGACCAGCAGTGGTGGAAGAAGTACTCTGATCCTTTACTGAAGTAAAAGTACCAATACAGCAATGTAAAAATACTCCATTACAAGTAAAAGTCCTGCATGAAAAATCCTACTGAAGTAAAAGTACATAAGTATTAGCAGCAAAATGTAGTTAAAGTATTAAAGTAAAAGTAGTGGTTTGGTCCCTCTGACTGATATTTTATTATATATGACATCATTAGATTATTAATACTGAAGCATCAGTGTGTAAGCAGCATGTTACTGTTGTAGCTGCTGGAGGTGGAGCTAGTTTGAACTACTTTATATACAGTTAGCTAGTTTAGTCCAGTGGTTCCCAACCTAGGGGTCGGGCCCCTCCAAAGGGTCACCAGATAAATCTGAGGGGTCGTGAGATGATTTATGGGAGAGGAAAGAAGAAAAAACAAAGTTCTGATACACAAATCTGTTTTCGGTTTTTGGACTTTTTCTCTAATCTTTGATTTTTGCTGAAATATTGGATCATTTGAACATTTATTGAAATTAAACCATGTGAGGTTTAGAGGGAAAAATCACTATTTGGTGGAGCTGTTAACAACTCATAGACATCTGAAATGTGACCCGACTACACACTGCTTTTTGTAAGACGTCAAAAGCCAAAAAGGTTGGAAACCACTGGTTTCATCTTTAACAATGTGTTGTATTTTAAAAGCTTGTTATATTATCCATTGTGTCAAATCTCCATCTGAAAAGTAACTAAAGCTGTCAAATAAATGTAGTGGAGTAGAAAGTACAATAATTCCCTCTGAAATGTAGTGGAGTGGAAGTATAAAGTAGCATCAAATGGAAATACTCAAGTAAAGTACAAGTATCTCAAAATTGTACTTAAGTACAGTACTTGAGTAAATGTAGCCTACGTAGTTACTTTCCACCACTGGTGACCAGTGAGTCAATCAGTCATTTAATCAATCAGCAGAGTCAGTAGTTTCACCTGGAGGCTTCACGTCAGCAGCACCAGTTTAATCTCATCATGGGCTTCTAGTCCCACATGCTCATTCAGTAATAATCCCTTGAACAGTAAGTAAACATGTCGGCCTGTTCATTACATTTGAGCAGAGACAATCCCATAACCAAAAGAAAAAAAAAGTCCCTGACACCCTAAAATCAACAACAGTTAGGTCTTATCAGGTCTCAGATTTAGCCTTACCTCTTGAACATTTTCTCCATGTCCTTAATCTGTTTGCGGGAGAACTCTTTAAACTCGGTGAAGGGGTTGAAGACCCGGGCTGGTCTAGGAGCAGCGCTTCCCTCGTTGATGTCCAGCCTGCGGGTCAGTTTGGCGGACAGTTCGGAGGACGAGTCGCTGCTGCTGGGTGGCTCCGGGTCCCGGGGTTTGACCGATATCTGCTCGGTCGCCGGCTCCGGTTCAGCCGCCTGCACAGCGGCCAGCCGCCGCTGCAGTTTCTTGGCCAGCTCTTCCGATGCCATGCTGAGGAGGATAGCAGCCTTCACACTGGCTGTCTGAGAATGGAGCTTCAGAGCAACTTAAAGTACCAGTGTCAAGCTAGGGAGAATGAAAAAGGACTTCCGGTAAAAACCTTCAAAATAAAGGCCTCGTTGACGAACGCGTTTCAACGTTTTTGTATACAGTGAAAATTAGGCTAACTTCATTTGAGGGTGGATTTGTAGGGAATCAAAATACAGTTGCTGTGTTTTTTGTTTGTTTTGTTCTGATTTTTGTTTTTTACACCCTCCAAGTTATCTGAGAATTTCTTTGTATTTTTTTAACAGCTATCTGGCATCTTGCATAGGCCTATATGGCTATTAACATTTATTAAAAAGCCAGAGTTTCACTAAATATTTATTGTAATTTGTATTTTGATACCATTTTGTTATTCTGTACACCTAAATAATGTTTTTTTTTTCCAGGCGTGACAAAATGTAGCCTACACTTTTATTTGTAAGGCAAAATCAACTCACTTCCGGTCTTATTCTTGCTCTTTTCAGCAGCTTGACCCAGCTCGTCAAGCTAGCCAAAATAACAATAAAGCGTCCGGTCAAAACTTTTCAAAATAAAACCTTAATGACGAAAAAATGTTCCATTTTTGTTTTTTGTTTTTTTTAGTAGGTTAATACAGACGTGGAAAAAGAACATTAAACATGTCATCAGAGGGGCTCCGAGTTCACTCACTATGACAAGAAATAGTGCACAGGGCTTACATTCACTAAAGAGGCAGAACCAAGGAGGTTCCATATTAACGGGCAGAACACTGACTTACTGATTTGGCGCCCCCTAGTGACCAAAAATATTTGAATTTCAAGTGTTAAAACTGCCTCACTCTTGCCTTGCTATAAAGGCAGAGAGTGTAAAAAAAAAAAATCGAACTTTATATCACCAAACATAACAAGTAATGTAGAAATAAAGCATAAATAAATAACTATATACAAAATAACTAAGCACAACAAAATATTGCACACTTATAAGAAAGTTAAACACTATTTTACAGTAAACAATACAATTACAGTAGAAAATTGTAGTTACTGCTACTTACTATACTACTCCACATGTATAGGCCTACTATGACTTTTTTTTTATTTTTTTATTTTTTTATTACAGAACACCATATTTATGTGATTGTGGGCATTTGCCAATGTAGCTACAATGTTTCTCTGCAACCACTTACGCCTAAATGTATTGTATAATAAAGTATAATAATGTATAATAAAGGTATTTAGGAATATTCTGACGTGCGTTTGTGCAGCAACAATTATGTGACCTGTGTAATGTTTAATCTGTCCAAAAAATAGTATTTCTCCATTTAAATGTAGAGGAGAACTTTATCAAAAGGATTAGAATATTTTTTATGATAGAAAAACATTGCATGTAATGTATAGTTGCAGCCTATATTAATGGTTAATTTGCTGTTTTTGTGGTGTTTGTGCTGTAGAGCAGTGGTTCTCAACGTGGGGTCCGGGGACCACCAGGGGTCCTTGAGGGGGTTCCAGGGGGTCCCCAGCAAATTGATGAATTGTTAAACTTCACCATTATTTCATTTACAAGAAGTTAACACAATGAGAGAATGTAGAAGAATGACTGTTTTGATCATAGTTTCTCTGTTATCTCTCTACCTACAATACAGATAGTCTTGGAATAAAAATATTCTCAGATTTGGGTCTGAGAGAAAAAACCTCATCAAATGGGGGGTCTGTGGCCTGAATGTGAACTAAATTAGGGGTCCTTGATATGAAAAAGATTCAGAATCATTGCTGTAGAGTGCTGTAGATTTGTACGAAATGACGCTTTTATTCTGAAAAGACCGGGCCGGAAGTTGTATTCTCGTTTTGGCTAGCGGAACACAGTCACTGAACATAGCTTGCCACCAGGAGGACGTCGGCATGTCACTGATTCTCTCAATCACAGACAACGGTAATGCCAAACCAGGAAGACCGAAGACCGAAAGTAACTAGCTAGATAACGTTAAACGTCTGGAAATACTGCGGAAGACAGGGGACGACGCGGGACGATAAGGCTTTGGTAACCAGCTGCATTCAAATGTCATGTTAAATGTCACTGTCAGTTGCCATTTCGTGTGAAGTTGGTATAAATACTTGACCCAAGCCCTTAATTGAAAACATACTAGCCTACCAGTTACGTTTGAATCCACTGAATATACTGGGGCGTACTGTCACCTCTGTTCACATTGGCCTGGGTTACCGTTGCTTCAGCAATTCTTTCCATTACACCGCTATCTCTCAGACAACAGGGAGAAATGGAACAGAGTGTGCTAGCATTAATTCTGTCTGTTTGGGGAGATGAATAGTCCTGGCGACATGATACATTTTTGAAGACAAAATGATCTTTTCACTGGTTGCTTCTAGGAAGTAGCTAGATTCCTGCAGCCGTATGCGCCACTTATGTCAGTGGAGGCCACCTGCAGTCTGATGCACTTTATTTATACCGGTGCCAGTGGTGGTCAACCGGTACATGGAAGAGTCTAGACCATGGCAAGACCATCCTGATCACGTGACCTCACATTCTCACATCCTCACGTTCCTCACATCCACGGATCCGAGGTCACGTATTAATCAAGGAAATCGGCTGCTGTAGTGTTTGGTTGGAATCAAAACCTGCAGACTCTTGGGCCTCCACAGACCATGGTTCACTACCACTGCCCTGTGCTGTATTTAGCACAGTCCCTTGCCGTAAATCACATGCATTCATAGCCTTTATATGCGTTCTAAAACTGTGTTAAATGTTGACCCACTGTTGAAATATCCTCAGGTAGACAGTCCTACCAGGACAATATTGATAGACTGCCACTGCAATGATTATAGACTGGTTCAGTGATTATTATAAGCTACCAGTGGAATTTGAAACCCACTGACACCTAGTGGTAGTGTTTTACGTCACTGTCACGGAGACGACTCGCCCCCCCCCCCCCTCCCCTTAAACTTGCGTAAGTATATGAGTTATCCAATCAACCAATCAAAGCAAGCACGGTGGTGACGTTAATGCAGAGCACCGCTTGCCTCACGTTTAAAATAACGGCTCAAAACTGATCATTTCTGTCAAGCTGTTGTTTTTAGGTAACTGATGCATTGGATCTGACCAATGTCCGGCCCTTGTCAAAAGGAAATCTCCCTTAGAAAGTTATTTGTGTCATTAATATCACTGCACACACAATAAAATATGTATTTACCATTGATATGTGATGTGGACCTCATCCACTGAGTTACCACACAGTCTGGAAATGTAGCATCTGCCTCCACTTATTGTTCAGCAACCAGACTTAAGGAGCGCCCAAATACAAGTGAACAATGTCCATTTAAAATATACACACTGGCTTCCAATAAAGTTTGGGTCCAAGTTTTGAGTTAAAAATTCTATTTTAATTACATATAAGGCCTTGCATGACCAGACACCTGAGTATAGGCTATTGCTGAATTGGTTAATCCATATCGTTTTACAGTGCTTTTATGATGTTATGAGATATTTGCTATTTTTTTCCTCCTCTTGATTGTTTTTTTGTTTTTTCTGCAATAGAATTCTTACTAGGAAAAACTCCCATTTCAGATATCTACAATCCAATTCTTACTAGTCATAATTTTAATTTCAGATATCCAAAATGAAAAACCATTCCAGATATCCATAATGTAATTTTGAATAGCCAAAATACATTGTGACGAGTAAAAATGTCATTACGGATATCCACAATTGGCATTATGACTAGTAAAAATGCAATTTCAGATATCTACAATTAGAATTATTACTAGAAACAATGCAATTGCAGATGTTGATGGGTAGATAGGATGCCGTTTTCATTTTGGATATCTGAAATTAAAATTATGACTAGTAACAATTGGATTGTAGATATCTGAAATGGAGTTTTTCCTAGTAAGAATTCTATTGCAGATATCCAGAATGTTCGTTCTGGATATCAAAAATGCAATTGTGGATATCTGAAATTGAAAGCCCAAAACGGCTTGCCATAGGCTACTGAGGTATAATTCCTACATACTTGGTGCTAGAGCAACCAAACAGCAGCTAGATATTTGGGATGGACCCTGAAGTGTTTTGTCTTGCGGTCCTGCAGTTGCAGGGCTTGCACCGAAATGTTCTTCTTTGAAATGTAGACGTTTTCCAAAATAATACTAATAATACTAATAATAATAATAAACTTTATTTGTATAGCACCTTTCATACAAGAAATGCAGCTCAAAGTGCTTCACAACAAAGAAATTACATGCACCAAGTGCTTCACATAAAACTTGATAATAATAGTAAAAATAAGATAAGATGAGAATAGAATACATCGAATACATACATAGAATGCATCTTCACATGAAAATAGACATAGAATGAGCATAAAAACAGGGATAGAATGCCATAATTAATGTAAAATAAGAGAATGGAGAATAAAACCCACTTGATAATAATAGTAAAAATAAGATAAAAATGAGGAATGCATAACATAAGATGGAAATAAAACCCACTGAACAATAATAATAATAATAATTAAAAAAAGAAGTAAAAAAATAGAGTACATAGAATGCATAAAATCAAGTACAATTTTAAAAGAAGTGCAAAGCAAAGTGCAAAAAAGAGTTTCAGGCCTGTATCAGGAAAGTCAGAGCTAGTTAAAGGCTAAAGTGAAGGGATACGTTTTTAGCTTTCTTTTAAAAATATTTAGTGAGCTGGCTTCCCTGATATCTATAGGTAGTGTGTTCCATAGCTTTGGGGCGTAATTGGCAAAGGCTGCATCCCCGATTTTCTTTCGGCTTTTGCTGGGAAGCTGGGAAAATGACGATTCAGGCTTATATTTAACTGTCAAATTATTTGCTCCATGGCTTTGGTCCTTCTAGTGGCCCACTGGCAGCTATATTTATTATTAGTAGTAGTAGTATTTTATAATAGTAATATTTAATCTTCGCTTAAGCTTGACAATGACAAGAAAACCTTAATCTCTAGCATGATTCTATTTCAATGCAATCTGATTTACAGTGCCCTCCACAACCATTGCCCTCCGAACCATAAAGAAAAACCAAAAGGCTGTAGAAAACCTCTGAAAATCGAAACCTCTGAAAAAATATTGCAAATGTTCCACTTAACTTGTCTTTAGTTTTTGCCGTAATGCACAGGAAAAAGGGATAGGTTGATGAAATAGAAGAAGGATGGGTGGGGAATTGACAGAACGTGGCTTGTTCCAAGCCTTAGGGGAGCAGGTGGATAAAGCAGAGTGGTTTAGGAGGGGCAGAGAAGCTCATGTTACAGGAAACCTGACAAGTCACATCTCCTCCCACTAGATCATGACCTAGCCTGCCTGCCAGTCACCATTAGTCGGGTTCAGTAGAGTAAAAGAGCGAGCAGCAGAGTACTAGCTTACTATCAACTTTACACTAGACTTCCCTGCACTGGAGAGAGATCAGTACAAAATATTGAGATTTGTCATTTTCATGGCTGCCTCTGGTAGGGATTCATAACATCTTCTAACTTAGACTAATAAATAAATGATGAGTACAAGTAGCTACTGTTACAGTATAGTGAATTCATTGACAACTGTTCATGCGGTTATTGTTATTATATGCAAGCTGAGGTCCCTGGCTTGATATAGTCTATAGTTACATTATCTGTTTTATTCCAGGTTCACTCCAGCACTTCTGGTCCTACATATACTGCAGGGATGTGAAAGTGCTGCTCTACAGTATGGAAATGTGAAATACTGCTGTAGGGTAAGGTAAATCCCAAGGTAAAGCCTCTACGGATTTAATAAATGGGTTTGTTTTCTGTTTTCCCAGGATAATTGCAACTTGTTGTACACTTTTATGACTATTGTTACCCTGTAGGGTTCGACCGATATGGGTTTTTGAAGGCTGGTATACTGATATTTTTAGACTGAAGTCACCGATATTTTGTGCTGATATTCAGTGTCTTTCAACGTGACATTTTTCATGCCAAAACATCACCGGTTTTCAATCTTTCCCCCAGAATTGTATTCTTGTCAGGGTAGAAAAGCCCCTGAAACAGCATTTAGACCAGTGGTTCGCAACGTGGGGCCCGGGGACCACCAGGGGTCCTTGAGGGGGTTCCAGGGGGTCCCCAGCAAATTGATAACATGTTAAACTTCACCATTATATCATTTACAAGAAGTTAACACAATTAGAGAATGTAGGAGAATGACTATTTTGATCATAGTTTCTCTGTTACCTCTCTACCTACAATATAAACAGTCATAGAATTCATATTCATTCAAAATCATATCTGAACAATAGAAGTATTTTCAGAATTAGGTCAGAGAGACAAAATCTCATCAAATGGGGATCCGTGGCTCTAATGTGCACTAAAGTAGGGGTCCTTGATATGAAAAAGGTTGAGAATCGCTGATTTAGACCATCATGGGACACTAAAACTCTCCACTGAAACCCAGACTAATGAAATTCTTTTAGGGTTAGCAGCTCTTTAAGGCTCACCCCACCTATTCATTGGTATGGAAACTCTGGGATACATTAATGCCTTTTAAATGAAGGATACATTTACAAAAAAGCATAATAGAACAATTAAATGAATAAATAAAATGGGCAAAGAAAGGTTTTACAGGCTGTTTTTATAGCTGTGGTCATCATATCATCAGTGGATGACACTGACTGACCAATATCCAATGTTTAATAAAAGGCCGATATTGGCTCGATATATCGGCACACTGATATATCAGTCTAACCCTATTACCCCGTTGTCTGTGTGACAATCCTCCCAGCAGTTGAAGTGTTTTAGGCTACTCCCTCCTATCAGTGAACAATGATTTGTCGATGACTGATGATTGTCCTGTTCTAGTAACATTCAGCACCGCTTTCCTCTCGAGTCTATTTTCTTTTTACAGTATATGAAAGGAATTCTAAATATATTCTGGTGGATTCCAGAGGCTGAGCAGGAGGAGGCTGCTGTGTCGCTGTGTTTGGACTCTCAGGATCATGCCTTGCAGATGGAATGGCTTCATGTGGGAGTAAGGTAGGCTACAGCAGTCCTCTTGATTGATAGATGGGTCTAGTTCTATAGTTTGATCTCACATGGGAGGTATTCTTGCTAGGATAGAAAATGTACCAAGACTACATCTAGTGCTTATTATTCTTCTTTCCCCAAAAATCGTCTTTGCACATTCCTATATGTAACATTCCTATATGCTCACTTAATATGCGACCTTTGACCCATATTTACACCTGAAGAGCCTCAACTCAGGAATACTAAATCTGCTTCACCATTATAAGATTAAGTAGCTTAAACTCTTCAGTAGCATCCTGTGTGTTTCTCACAGAACTGTGAGCTTGGAATGTGCAAATGCCCAAATCATAGATAACACTGACCGAGTGGCCTTGACAAAATAATAACTTATTCTAGGCTCCCAACCTGCAGATTGAATAAACCTGTCAAACTGGCACTCTCTCATCTTGAGCAGAAGTCTTTACCACTGTATATGTTGTCTGTGCTTTTCATATAGAGATAAACCATAGCGCTCCGTGAGAGGAAGAGACACCGCCTACAGGAGGATGAGCTCACTGCACAGGTCAGTCACAAACTCTTGTTTATGCTGAAGTTCAAACATCAGTCACACACAGTCAGATCCTCACTGATTACCTAACGTTAATTCCGGCAATGCGGAGTCATTGGAGTTAAAATTAGTTTGAATGAATTCAGGGCAGATCGTCATAGTCACCGGGTGTTGTCTGTGATATTTCTAGCATTACTTTGACGGATGAAAGTGAATAATGAAGTGATAAGAGTGAAGAGTTACTTGATTTCAATGTAATATTTCTAAATAAACTAGCAGAGAAAGGTAAAAGGTAGGTCATCAGTATCAAAGTTCAAATTTCTCAGTCACCTCCCACTGCCAGTTGGCGCTACCATTGTGTGAAGTTGCCTAGAGCAGCTTTGAGGAAGTCTTAGTTAGGTAATCAGGTGTGTTAATTTGCATGTGTGCAAGTGCCTTGCAGGTATTCTGCTCTACCTGCTATAACCTGTAAGCAGTTAGTCTAATAACAGGTGTTCTGTGCCAGAGAGCTCTCATGGGAAGCAAAACTAACATTTGCAGCGAATAAAATGCATTGTCTTGAATAGGTACAGGAAAATTAGGTGTTGACAGTAGGAATCATATGAGCTCTCTTGCTTGTCTCCGTCTCTACATGTACATCCTATAACATTCTGAACAGCGTTGTCTTACCGAATAAACCTGTGTGATGTGTTTTGTTCCACAGACAGTTGAGTCAACTAAGCGGGGTATGGAGATGGAGGAGGAGAGTCATGTTTTCTCTCTACCCCGCCAGTGGGCCCCACTGCAGGACCCTCTGCTCCAGTACTTCAGAACTAGGTGCGCAACAAACTATGTCTGATTAAAAAAGCCATGTTTAATGTAGTAAGGCATAAATATAGAGCATGTTGTATTGTGGTCAGTCAGCATTAAGTCGCATAACAGCTGAATAGGTAGACAGGGAAGGAAGGGCGGGTTGGTAGGTAGGGAACATGGTTGGTAGGTAAGAAGGTAGGAAGGTAAGAAGGTGAGGAGGTTGGTAGGTTGGTAAGAAGCAGGGGTTAAATTGGGATTTGGAAGGTGGGAGACGAATAGGGTGGGGGTGGGGTGGGGGGTTATTCAGATTCACCTTAAAAAAAAAACTGCCAGAGCGGAGCATATGATGAGCTTTTTGCAACTTAATGAGGTTTGACTTCAAAAACCAATGATATCAAGCCAGAGATTACAGCTAAGAATGTATGTATATGATCCCGACTCAAAATGCATTTCACAGAAACACACAGTGGAAATACACTGTACATGGTCATATTTGCACCACAGAATCCTATATATACAGTATTTCGCCTATATTTAATGATCAGCCTACCAATGTACTGTTGTTATTGTTGATTACTATCAGACTCTCCTATCTGCATTCTCTTCCCATCTAAAAAGTGCCAAGACCACTTATTATCAGGAGAAAATCAGCAGCGCCAAAGACACTTGGAAATTATTTTCAGCTTTTAACTCACTCCTCAACCCTCCACCACCTCCACCCTCAACTTTGCTCACTGCTAACATCTTCGCCTCCTTCTTTACTGATTTTTCTACCATCAGTAATCAATTCTCTCATTTTCCCATCTTACCAAGGAGCAAGTCTCCAAGCTTCTGTTTGACTCTCGTCCCACTACCTGTCCGTTGGACCCCATACCCTCCAACCTCCTGCAGGCCATCTCGCCCACACTTATCCCTGCAGTCACACACATCATCAACTCCTCACTTACAATGGGTGTGTTCCCCACTGCTTTTAAGCAAGCTCAGGTTACCCCGCTGCTAAAGAAACCTACACTCAACCCATCTCAGGTTGAAAATTACAGGCCGGTTTCACTCTTCACCTTCCTTTCCAAGATACTTGAGTGCACAGTCTTTAATCAAGTCTCATTTCTGAGAACAACCTGTATGATCCTAACCAGTCTGGCTTCAAATGCGGACACTCTAGTGAGACTGCACTCTTGTCTGTAGTGGAAACACTGCGATCAGCTAGAGCTGCTGGTCAGTCTTCTGTTCTAATGTTGCTAGACCTATCGGCTGCCACGGTTGACACGGTTAACCACCAAATCCTCATACACTCCACACTCGCTGAGCTTGGCTTCTCAGGATCTGCTCTCCGCTGGTTTGAGTCCTACCTCTCAGGGAGATCCTTTAGAGTGGAGCACAGTGCACTCATTCTGTAGACCTGTATATATTTCTGTTCTGCTTCTCCTGCTTCCCAACAGTGCAATTAGTCAGGTTCCAACAGAGAACCATGTGCATACTGTATAGATAGGAGTATATTTTTAGTAATATATACACACATACACTAGTTAAACTTGTATATTACCTGTTTATATACAGTCAAAAAGAGAAAAAAGAGACCTATTCTCTAATTTCTACTTGTAATATTTGATGTATTTCTTCTCAGAATTTTGTGTTGTATATGGAGAGAGAGAGAAATTTAATGCACGAAAGTCTGTGAAGAAAGTGAAGAAGATGGACAATATAGAGTTAATCAGCAAGTGGAACCAGTGTTGTTTCTGCAAAAACAACATTATAAAAGATAAGGAGCACAGTCCTGCTGCGACTCGCGCTGCGTATCCGTCCCGCAGACAAAAGGCAATCTGAATGAATGAGGAAAGGTGGAGGCGCACCTGTGTGACCCAAATTTTTTTTTTTTTTTTTTTTTTTTTTCAACCACTGATCGCAGATCATTCCGGCCCAATTTTTTTTTTTTTTGCAAAATATTTTTATTGAAAACAGTATTAAACGACATAACAATGAGCATGTGGGTGTACATTTAGAATTTTTTACCATAAAAAAGAAAAATGACAGTAAGGAACACACACATTATGCACATAAAAGAAAGAAGAACAGAAGAAAAAACAGCAAAAGTATAAAACCCCAAGAACCCAAACACACCAACATACACACACCCCACCCTGGCTCAGTAAGACTGAAGAATACACATACACATAACAGAATTTAATAAACCAGACCTTAGTCCGGCAAGACCTGCAAGTCTGTAAAATATGATAAAAAAGGTTGCCATTTGTGAAAAAACTTATCAGTATATCCTCTCATTGTATATTTAATTTTCTCAAGTTTGAGAAAAAACACAGTGTCTTTGAGCCACTGTGAAACAGAGGGAGGGTTAGGAGATTTCCACTTTTTGCACAGAATTCAATTGACCTGACTCATCCGGGGTCCCAAAGATAGCAATCAATGGACAGGGCTGTAGATGTATTCCCATTATGGTAGACATTATATTAAGATAACTGGACCAAAAATTATGTAACCGTGGGCAGAAGAAAAACATATGGCTCAAATGACAATGCGGGTTCAATCATCTATCACATGTATCATTCCGGCCCAATTTAACCCCTGGTAAGAAGGTTGGTAGGTAAGAGTGTACGAAGGTAGGTAGGTTAGAAGGTAGGAAGATAGGTACGAAAATAAGAAGGTAGGTAGGAAGGAAGGGTTGTCACACAAAAGACACATGTTTTCTCTCTTCTCTGAGCAGATCCCATAGAGATCCACAAGAGGAAGCTCCTCCTGTGGTTCAGACACCTTCCCCAGGAGGAGAAACAGTTCGGAGGCTACTTCACCCCAGAGACCATGCATGTGGAGCCTCTGATCCTGGAGAGACAGCCTGAGGAGAGGACAGGACTCCTCAGCTACCCACTGCAAAGTCACACTCCCTCCAGCCCCCCTGTGACTGTGGAGCAGTTGTTTGAGCCCACACAGACATGGAGTAAGGATAGGGGTCTCAATGTGCTGCTGTATGGGGCTGTGGGAACAGGGAAAAGTACCATGGTCCGGAAGCTGGTTCTGGACTGGTGCGCCGGGACCACCCTGACCCAATTCAAGCTGCTGGTACCCTTCTCCTGTGAGGACCTTGCCCAGTTGACAAAGTAAGATGTGTTTCTTTCACCCAAAGGCATTACATTTTTCTCGGTTTTCTAGTGTTATACATTTAATATCTTGTGAGCTTGGAATTTTAAGGTTCTATCTGACTTTTATGCACATATTCTTTGAGTGTTACTTTATGCTTGTGTGGTGTTCTATCTCTGAAAGTACATTTTAGCCTGGTACTACAAGGCTCTGTGTACCATCCAATCACAAATTTCAGTGCTTCTGTAAGGACCAAACTAAATTCTAACTTTAAAGGATAATTCCAGTTATTTTCAATCTGGGGCCGGTAGCACAAAACACCTTAAGTTAAGATTTTCCTTAAAGTCCGAGTTAAGGTTTCCTTAAAATAATATTGGTTGCACAAAACACCCTTAAGTCTTCTCCTTAAGGTTTCCTTAAAATGTTCAATTAAGTATTTAAAGTTTTCTCCTTATCTTGGTCGTATACTTAAGGAGTCCCTTAAAGTTAGTTAAACCGTTGCACAAAAGACCTTAGCAACCAAAGTAAGGAAAAAAACTTAAGGTACCTCTGACTCTAGCTTAACCGCAACATGGCCGAGTTTATGGCGATAAATGAAGAAATTGTCTGATTTTTTTGGACCTCTTGGATGGACCTCTTCACCAGACTTCTTGAATTAATTTTGATTTCCTCCCATATTCGTTGTTTTCTGTTTACTTTTTAGTATGTCCTTTCTTTTATTGTATTCCTCCAGAAGTATAATCTTTTCCTCCTCTGACCAATTTGGTGTTCTTGTCTTCTTTTCTTCTGCCATTTTTTATACTATCTATAGGCCAACTCTGTGAGGCGATAACAGGTGAGGCGATAACAGATATCACAAGCGCAAGTGCAAGCAAACAAACGGTCTCCATGGAAACTGTAGAATTTTACCGCTGTAAAATCTCTTTCAATGCAGTAAATGCCTTAACATTTTTCCTTAACTAAGGAAACCTTTTAAGGGATTCTGTGCAACACCCTTAAGTAAGTCCCACAGCTAAGGAGAAATTAATCCTTAAGTGTCATACTTAAGGTGAAAACTTAAGGTGTTTTGTGCAACCAGCCCCAGGGCCTTATTTCACTAGTTTTTGCCATCATGACGATTGGTTAAAATTCAAAATTCCATCACTTACTTCACTATAGAGCTTGACACAGCTACAGTTTGCCAGAGGCGCTGCTGTCCAATACACAAATACAGGGCCATGGGTTGAAGCCAAAGTGATTAGAACACGTAATCAAGGGAAATCAAGGGAATAAATTAGGATTTAAGGCATACAAGCTAATTGCTGGTTTACTGACTAAACTGTTAGCTTTCTGATGCGTTGTTCTAAGATTCTAAGAGGCTGTAAAGATTCTAAGATTCGAAGAGGCTATAAAGATAGATTGGACTACATAACAGTTTTACCAGCTGGGATGTCAAAACTTTGATGCTCGATGTCTCAGAACTGAACCTTACCCAGATAGAACTTAATCATTCCAAGCTCACAATATGACATATATGTTACACATTCCATATACTATACTTTTAATGTTATATGCTGCTACTGATTAAACGGTAAAGTGTACAACTGAAATCCCATGTTAATTAAAGTATGTGTCACTATATAACTGCCAGACTCAAAGACTTCTAGACTTCAAAAGTGATACAAATTTATACAAAGTTACAACAAAGTTACAAACACCCTCTCTGCACAGGGCTACTTCCTTAAGGGACTTGGTGAGCAGGAAGTACCTCCACTTGCGGAAAATCCCCCTGCTGAGTGGCGAGGGGGACCAAGCTAAGGATGTGCTCTTCCTCTTCAATGGGATGGAGAAGATGAGGCTGGACTTCCGCATTGGATCCACAGAGCTTTGCAGTGACCCCAACGAGGCGCTGCCCGCAGGGGTAGTGGTGGTCAATCTGCTGAGGAAGTACCTCCTGCCTGAGGTAAAGGACAGTCAAACATCTTATCAATATTATTGCATTTTTTTGTGGCCCTGTTCTGTTCTATTCTATTTGTTTCTATTCTATTTAGGCTGTGATCAGATAGGAGGCTTTTTTCTCATCGCAGGTGTGAGGATTGCTGGTAGAGAGGAACAGCTCAAGGAGTGCAAGGAGCATTACATCATTCTTGTTGCTATGCGACCTAAAGTTTGACAACAAGTTATCTAATTAGGGGTTAGCTTGTTAACCTGAAGTAAGAAAGGGGATAACGTTGAAAATAAAAGCAGACCAGAAAAGTTGGTCATTGCTCTACTTGCTCTTGAAGAGGATGAGGAGCCCATTCTGAAATGGAGGATGTAGCTAAAATTAACGTTGCTCACCGGGAAACTGTTGAGCCTACTCTTGGTTGGTCGCTCTGTTCACCACTTGTGGGTGAAAGAGTGCCGCAGGGGTAGGGCTGGGTATCATTTAAAAAATTACGATACCAATACCAGTACCCTTGTGAAAGTGATATCGATACCAATAGAATACTTCATTCGATACCTTTTTTTTATGTTTTGGTGGCATCTCGGCACGCTGAACTGCCAACTCTGTCACATACACCGCGCTCGACTTCACCACCACAGACTGTATGGGTTGTAGCTGCTGCGGTAGTGGGCCAATCACACGTCGCATTAAATCAAAGAACGCTTGCAGTGATTGGCTGTGAGCAAAACCATACAAATAATAATTATTTTCTAGATCTGTGTACAAAAAGTATTGAATGCAGGTATCGTTTGAGTGGAGAAGTTTCAATACTACTTGGTATCGAGTACCGATACCCAGCCCTACACAGGGGGACGTGCACCTGCCACAACCAAACCATTTGACATAACCGAATAAAAAAGGCACAGGCATGTTCAAAAAAGCGTCCTATGTGATCACAGCCTAACAACTCTCATGTACAACCATATTTGTTCCTACAGTATAATGACTACAATTGGTTGGTGGTTATATAAGTTGTCTGCTGTATGTTTCCCAGGCCAGTATCTTGGTTACCACCAGGCTGTCTGCCCTTGACCGCATCCCTCAGAAGTATGTGAGTCACTATGCACAGATCTGCGGCTTCAATGACCCAGACCGCCAGCGGGCGTACTTCACCAGCCGGCTGCTGCAGCAGAGCGGGGAGAACCCACGAAACCGTGAGGCCCAGGCTCTCATCGAGCTCCTCTACCTCAACCTCCAGAGGGAGAGCCAGCTGGCTGCAGCCTGCTTCCTCCCCTCCTACTGCTGGCTCACCTGTGCTACCTTACATTTCCTCCATTTCACCAGTGCCAACGCACCCATCCGCACACTGACTGGCATATACACCAGTTTCCTCAGGCTTAACTTTGGAGGTGAGGTGCTGGGCACAGGGGTGGGGACAGGCGTGTCCATTCAGGAGCAACACAACTCTCTGATGCTGTATGTAGTCCGTACAGTTGGGAAACTCGCGTTTGACGGTGTGACACACAAACGCACCTCATTCTCAGACCAGGAATTGGAGCAGTGGGTAGGAGGGAAGACAAAGACGGATGAGGAGCTGCGTCAGCTGACTATGTTTCGAACTGATGTGCTAGACTTCTTCTTGGCTCCATGTGTGAAGAGTGGTAAGGGTTATCCAGGGGAAGTGAGTGAGGACGATGAGAGGCGATATGTGTTTGCTGTCCCAGCCATGCAAGAGTACCTGGCTGCTCTCTATGTGGTTCTAGGAGAGAATAAATCTGCTCTGGAGAAGATGACTAAGCAGGTGACTGTGGCTATCGGCCAAGCAGGTGAGGAAGTCAGCACCCTCCTCACTATCCTTTCCAAGTTCATTCCCCTCCGCATCTTTGCCGTCTTCAACCTCCTCAAGCTTTTTCCAAGGCTGTATGAGCAAATCAGCAGTCACAACAAAGGCAGAATTGCCAGAACTATGGCAGCGGAGATGTTCCGCACCGAGGATAGCTTCAACGAGGATGTCCTGGATCAGGTGGAGCAAAGCCTGCTGGGAGTCCATGGCCCGCAGCCACAGCAGCGCAGTGAAAGCCAGCCCTTTGAGCTCTACCCCATCTTCATGGGTGGCCTATTACATTATGGCAATCGTGTCCATCTCCAGCAACTTGGCTGCAGCATCAAGAGCACCACTGTGTCCCAGATCACTCAAGCCCTGAGGAAATACCTTGTCAGAGGTACTGTCTGTGTTCTTTTCAGACTTTCTTCTCAAACTGCATACATGTTTTGAATGGTTTCAAATATTTGAAGCACTTGAGGTGCACTTTAGTTCAATGTATTGTGCATCTGCTGTCTTCATTCTGAGGATATTAATAATACTAGTATAGTCAAGTGCGCTCCTATCTTGAAACATATTTAGATAACCCTTAAGCCAAGCTTTCATAGACTTTCAGGTCCAGATTCACTAAGGACGCATTCGCGCCAAGCATGTTTGGAGCAGTTTAATCGAACTCTGGAGTGTTAACTCCTTTGGTTTGGTTCATTTGGGCATTTGGTATGCATCAACTCAGATGCATACCAAATAACCGCACCGAGATACCTGAAAATGTGGGTCTCGATCCTCTTCCAATCAAACTGTGGAGTGAGCGAGAATGTAATATGCACCAACTACAAGAATCTACCCCAAAATGTATAGTTTTATGGGTACAAGGAGACGGGTATTCACTAATCTGCTGATCTGATAGCCAGCAGTTCCTCATGCTTGGAAAGCCTAACAACAAAATTAACTGAGGGCAAAGCGCAGTTTGGATTGATGTTCATATTCAGCTATATCTTCATTTGTTAACTGGTATAATGGTAGCTCCATTAGCTCACTTTTCCCCCTCTACCAAAATCTCTAACCTCACGGGATGTCAGATTACAAAAACTTTGTCCAATAGTGTGAACCTAAACGATACAATTACAAAAATGTAACAAAGTAAAATTTTCTCTATGGTTTGAACCAAAGAACTGGAACAGTTGAGCTTCGGTTGCTTTAGCTGAGAGTGGAGAGTTTTTGTCTTGTTCACTAAGAAATGTATGCATATCAAATTGTGGCACAAACAAGCCCTCAAAAAGAGCACTGCACAAGCAAATAGCCCCCTTCATCACCAAATTGAGTGCTTCAGTTGTTGTGTTGGTGATGTATGAATTGGGCGCAATCTTGATTTTCATGGCCTCACCTATAAATCACTATTATGTGGCCAACATAATAATTTATATATAATTTTCACATGTATTACCACAACAAAGAGACCTTATTTTTTGACCAGCCCTATTACACAGCTTTCCACTCAATGCGCTCGGTTAGTGAATAGCATGGCATTCTGATTTGATCATTTTGCGCTAACTTTTAGTGAATCTGGGCCTCAATCGTGTGTCTTTTGTTTTTTTTTATGTCAGTTCATCTTGTCACCTCATTACTCCAAATTATCAAAACCTCATTATGTCTGTTTTCTTTGTTGTCTGGGTTTTTGCCATGTCGTTTTTCTTATGTAACCTTTATTCTGTCTTGATCGCGAAAACTTATAGAAACTTGCTGTAAAACTAGTTATTATAAGTCAATATTTTGACAAAAAGCTATATGGACAATAATATTCTATTATCTTGTTTAATTGTAGAGCTCAGCAAGCCACAGCCACCAGAGGAGCTGATGGATCTGCTGGTTCTCCTGTATGAGTTTCAGAACCCCAGACTGACTACTGAGGTTCTGTCCTCCATCAGAACCATCTGCCTCCCCAATATTCGTATGACGCCTCTGAAGTGCTTTGTTCTGAGTTCTGTGCTGTCATGCGCCCCTGCCAGGTACTGTAACTATTACCGTATTTCCTCTAATAGTGGCCGGTAGTCAATTAAAAGCCGGGTCTCCAATAGTGACCGGGGCCGTGGTCAACACGAACAAATAAAGGCCTGCCCAAAATGCAGGCCGGGGAAAAAAACAAAGGAAAAAACAACGGTGGATACCGGTAAATGTTATATAATGTAACTGTAGTTTGTAGTAATGTACAAGTGCCACAAGATGGCAGTATGCCTCAAGACGGCTCAGCCGGCGGAAGTCTCTGGAGCGTGCCGTCGTCAATTACCGTAATTATCGGTAATGCATCGCAGTAACAAAAAAACGGCTACCTAACGAACCCCAACAGAAGCAGATCAGAAAACAAGGAGGCTAGTACCCTCTGCAGTTGACGTAAATAAAGGCCAATATTAGAGGAAATACGGTAGTTGTGTTTTTATTGTCAGCTGTCCAGAATGTGACATGTTATGCATTTTTAAAGCTGCACTATGCAAGATTTTTATGTAAAAATGTACCTAATTCACAAAGTGTGGCTTTAACAGAGAAGAGAATCCCATCCCCCCTAATTGATGCTGCAGATCGCCCAAATTAAATTCTGGTGTCAGGTATGGTCACTGGCGGGAAATTGGCATACAGGAAGTTGAAACTTCAAAAGTGAATCCAAAAAACACTTGTGAGTGAGCGCTCCGTCCATCACCTCCACCCCCACCAGACACTATCAGATTTTCACTGTACTATGTAGCCAAACCAATTCAACAGCACACAAGTAAGTAAGTAATATTATGCTTGTTGTTCACAGAGGCGGGAACACAGGGCGCATGAGCCATTATAGCCATACAATGTTTCTTTATTTGTTGGTTTCTGCTGGCCACAGGTCCGGGAGGCATTTAAGTTTCTGAATTTAGATAATTCTTACCGGCCAAAATTGATCATTTAACATTGGAAACCCTGTCTTCAACCCTGTTTAAAAATGGCAGTGAAGTTTTGATTATCCAACCTATGTCTAACAAGAACACGAGCAAACCGGTCAGCTGGAGTAGTCAGACTAGCTAACTTGCTAGCAACCCTTGGGCATGGTAGCTACAGCTAAGTAGGAGGAGCGGTCTCTTGTGACTATGCAAAAGAAACTATATATATACAGTATATATATATATAAAAGTATATATAGTAGCCAGTATAATAAGTGGTATAACCAGTATAGATAATAGCGAAAAAAAAACGACTACAGAAAATGTTGATTTACTGTTTTGCTCATAAAAATTGAATAGGGTTTCACACTTGCACCTCACTTTGCAGGCGTGGCCTTTTTGCAGTGTCATCGCCATTCTGATCTATATCGGCCCACCCCTACTGATAGGATTTCTGGTTATTCAAAAAAATTCAAATAGTTACCTCTTGCTGCCGACATTGTAAAGTGCGGCTTTAATATATTTGGCGTTTTTTACAACAATGGCCACAATGTCTTTTAAGTTATGCAAATTATTAATTTGTTTATGCTTATGAAAGATAAAAAAAAATGCTTCTGGTGTCTTCCTGTAGCTATTGCCTCGAAGAGCTGAACCTGTCCTCCTGCCTCCTGACAAACGACATGCTGGAGATGCTGTGGCCGGCCTTCAGACACACGCGAAACCTCAAGTGAGACACACTACATAACTCATCTCTTGTGTATTGCAGTGAAGAACAGACCTCTCACAAACATATGTTTCTACTGCCTAAGATTAACCACTTATGCTGGTCTTTTAATTGTCATCATCCAAAACCATATATAGATGATAATGTTCCTTTGCCCACTTCTTTAAGGCAGTGGTTCTCAACATGGGGTCCGGGGACCACCAGGGGTCCTTGTGGGGGTTCCAGGGGGTCCCCAGCAAACTGATGAATAATGCATTATTTCATGTATAAGATGTTAACACAATTAGAGAATGTAGAAGAATGACTGTTTTGATCATAGTTTCACTGTTATCTCTCTACCTACAATAAAGATTGTCAAGGAATTCTGGACAAAATCATATCTAATAATAAAAATATTCTCAGATTTGGGTCCAAGAGACAAAATCTCATCAAATGGGGGTTCATGGCCCTAATGTGGACTAAATGAGGGATCCATGATATGAAAAAGGTTGAGAATCACTGCTTTAAGGAGTGAGATTTTTTTTTAACACCATTACATTTCCCACTCTTTGTTGAACTATCCTTATCGCACCTAAGTAAATGTATCAAGGACACAAAGATCAAAATACGCAATGATTTATATGACATTTACATTGGGTTGTGTCCAAATATGGAGCAACACTCTGGCTTGTATTACTAATGGATGTTTGTGAGCAGGTAATTCTAAGCTTAACTGCAAATATCAGGTCCTACTTGATCCTCCTGCTAACGAATGACCCAGTTCTGGCAGGACACTCAAAGTCATGCTACGCTGTGTCAGCTGACCGCTGCCACACCTATCTCACTGCACTGATTTGGCGGTCTATGTAAAAGCTTTCACACACACCCCCACACTCTACTCTGATACGTGCCTTGGTGCTGCGTGCCTGCTGTAGTATTTTCAAGAAGGCTACAACCACACTGCTGCTCGGTAAAGCGACCTTTCAGATAAAGAATCTCCAGAGGCCAGGGTTCCTCCGCAGGTCTGGAAAGTCTGGAAAAGTATTAAAAATGAATTTGATCATTTCCAGGTCTTGAATAGTTTGGGAATTTGAAAAAATGGCTGGAAAAGTATGGAAAATGTTGCGGTTCAGGTCCGATACACACATAATTCTAGCTTTTATGTTGTTGTAGAGCCACTTTGAGTCCACAGGTTTTGTTGATGTGAAGAATAATGTTCAGATAGAGGGACGCTCTTATTACCCAGCCGCTGTCAGCATGCATTATATCAAATACCCACCAAAATCAAATCCAGTCAAGAACATAGGGTCTGGGAAAAATATGGAATTTTAAAATGGAAACCGTATAATATCAATATTATATCGATATTATATCGATATCGTGATATGAGACTAGATATCGTCTTAGATTTTGGATATCGTAATATCGTGATATGACATAAGTGTCTTTTCCTGGTTTTAAAGGCTGCATTACAGTAAACTGATGTCATTTTCTGAACTTACCAGACTGTTCTAGCTGTTCTATTATTTGCCTTTACCCACTTAGTCATTATATCCACATTACTGATGATTATTTATCAAAAATCTCATTGTGTAAATATTTTGTGAAAGCACCAATAGCCATCCCTACAATATTGTCGCAATATTGATATCGAGGTATTTGGTAAACAATATTGTGATATTTTATTTTGTCCATATCACCCAGCCCTAGCTCGGACCCAAGGCCTCGGAACCAATGATTTGCTCTTAACATTCTGCAAGAATGCATCATTATGGGTGGTTGTCGAGCTTCAATTTCAATTCAGTATTCCTGTGTATTTTGGTATATGGAGATGCTGACATGCTGCTGGCTGTCACCTCAACTGGGCTTGCAAGCTTGGAACTGCAACACGCTTGTTGCTTTACATGGGTTAGACCAGGGATTCCCAAAGTGAGGGGTGCTCGAGCTGCCTCTAGGGGGTGCGCGAGAGGAAAAATGTGATGATGGTGTAATGGTGTAATAATTACCCCATTACACTGTAATTTTTTCAAGTGGGATTTTCTTTGTGGGATCCTCTTTTTGTCCATGTTATCTGTTTCTGAGCCTATGCATGTATCATTCTCTTTGTTCTTTACTTGGTGGATCGTGCTGTAACTTTATTGCAATTTGATTCAAATTACTGGTGTTCTAATTTCCGTAACCGCTATGTTATGTATGGTTAACTGCAGGGGTTAAAGTGGGCCGGAACCTTCGATTAATAAGTAAATAAATCTGATTGGCAGTTTCATACATAATAATGACAAGCGAGCTCACGGGGCTGCCAACTCTCACGCATTGACCGTGAGACTCACGCAATTAACATTTATCACACGCTCTCACGCCACAAGTCCATTTTCTCACACAGTGAAAAACAAATTCATAAACGTTGCGGCGTGAAGACAGAGCAACACCGTGCAGCAGAGAGTTATTCAGACCATCTGAATAGCGAGAAATATACACAAATGTATTATATTGTAATTTATTCCCATGCATGCTGCTCAGAGTAATCTCAGTCAGCGGCTCTTCTGCGTCTCTCCCTCTCCTCTCAGGCAGGAGTGAGAGTGAGTTACTATGGTTACGGGGACGCTCTGTGTCTGTCACTCTGAAACTTTCTCACAGTTCCCAATAATAGATTTTTAGGTTAGTATGCCTATGCAAAATCATGAATGTAAGCACCTCCATGCTGAAATCTAGTAATATAACATAATTTTACATTTTTGGTTAACATTAGGCTATACAGGGTTGCTGTTTCTTGACTTACTCCAAGAGGTGGTGTAGAAATGCAGGAAATTTGTTTTAAATTACTATTTTTTTCTGACCCCCCCACCAATTATGTATCTACCCCCTGTAGGAATGCAGGAAATTTGTTTTAAATTAGTATTTTTTTTCTGACCCCCCCACCAATTATGTTAATTGTAATTTAAACTTGATGCAATTTTTCTTTAATGCGGCTGAAAATATGACAGCATTTTCCCCATCTTCTCTCATGATGGGCCTATCTGCCTCTGAGCCTGTGGTGTGTCCTCGCCCTCACCCATCCTCTTTGCGCTTTAAAAGTGACGCTTGTGCGTAACTTTGTTGCAATTTATTGAAACTTTGTTGCAGTTTCAGTTTCATTTGAATGTGAGAGCACATTGTTGCGATCTCTTGAACATTTTGTTCCGTGTGTTCTGATTATTTGTGCATGATTAAATTTTATGCCTTTAATGCGGCTATAAATAGGATATGTTGCTTTTTTTTTTTTTTTTGAAGGTGCGGGGGATTGGGGGTGCAACAACCCGGTCGGGATGTAGAAGGGGGTTCGCCGCCTAAAAAGTTTGGGAACCGCTGGGTTAGACCATAAATTAAATGCAGCTCGTCGCTGAGAGAAACATTTTTGTTTTGGAAGGTTTATTGCGCTGGCACAGAATCTCTCTCTATAGGGCTGGGCGATATGGTTGAAATCAATATCATGATAATCATAAGGATTTTTCTCGATATCAATATATATCACGATATAATTCATGTATGCAAAATCACGTTAAATAATCAAATGAATGTTCATCTCATTGAACCGAATGGTGATGTTAGGTGTGGTGTCAAACAAAACCGAAATATTCAAATAATATTCCTACCATACCTCATTTTATCAGAGTTCTTAAGTAAAATTTGCTTGTCATCATCAATTTAGACAGCAGAAATGTGTGTCACGATATCAAAACATCTTCATATCATCACAATATGATTCCACTGAAAGATGATAAATGATAATATTGAATTATCACCCAGCCCTATCTTGCTATATCCGACCATTTGTTGCTATATGGTTTTTCTTGGTTAATCTTATGATTAGAGTGGTCCTGTCTGAAGTGATATTATTGCTACCCAAACGCTTTGAACTCTTAGACAGCGCTTTAATTGTTTCCTCATTATAAATGGTTGGTCTGCATAGTAGGTGGCTGGCTGGTTCTCATTCTCACATAAATGCAGAATATCCATTTAGATCTTAGTTTCGTCTTTGGTGATCCGCAGATGTGGTCTGAGATGTGTGCAGTCTCAGAAGCCGCTGACCAAGATATCTTTTGGGAAACCCTGGCAATCCAGGAAGCAGTGGGTGCTTCACAGAATATACACAGAATATTTTGCATGCACCAGGATATAGTAAGCAGTATCTTGCCTTTGTGTACATCTGAAGGGGCTATTGACGAACACTAGAGGGTGTGCCTGTTCTCTAAAGAAAACATTCCTGCCCTGCAGTACTACAGATGAGACGGGCATTGAAGGGCGTGTTAATTTGTCATATGCAAAAAAGTTACACATACTATAGTTCACTCAGGTAGCATGGTTAATCCTGATTCTTCACAGGAATCAGGAAGGGCGAACACATGCTAGTGACTTGACATATGGTTCAGCTCTATGTTGGGGTTGGGGATTATTGCAATCTTATTTATCATGTGCTATATATTCTATGCGTTATGCTGCAGCAGGGAAGTGTAGAACCATACCGCCAAGTCAAACTGTATTGCCATCTCTATTTGCAATAAATGATTAAGCTATGACATGAGTGATTCCTGACAGAACTGCCTTCCCAGGTAGGTTTATCATTACTATAAAAATGCACTGATGTAATGTCAGAGATTGTATTATTTCTATTTTTACCTAATATACAAAGGAAAAAAAAAAAATGTTAATTCCACAGCACTGCTTATCATTGAAACACGTACACATTGGAACAAGTAGTGAGCTATGATGTTACGTAATTTTTCTGTCTGTATTTGATGACCGCATTATCTGTACCTTGCCTTGTTTTTGAACGTGGGTGAAAGCATGGAGGTGTGGCTGAGAATGGAGTTCAGTGTGTTCAGTCCAGGGTTAATGGGTGTAAGCTGTCCTGTATAACATCAAGCTTGCCACTGGCTGTGTTTACATGCTGAGAGAATTCCGTTCTTTACCCAGTTACTTGAGTAACCTGGGGCCGGATTCACCAATGTGTTCTTAAGATAGCTCTTAAGAAATGACATAAGAGGAAATTTTAGGAAGTTCTTAAGAAGGCTCTTAAGTGCAATTCCTCAATATTTTCTTAGTAACAGTCTAATTTCTTATGAATTTCTTTAATTTTCCTACATAAGAACTTCTCAAAATTGGGCCTGAATTAATTCTGGTTAATAAACTTTAGGCTTACTACCATTGAGGCTAGGAGACAAGGCTAGGAGGCTAGGAGACAAGGCTAGGAGGCTAGGAGACAAGGCTAGGAGGCAACCCAAAGTGCTTCCATCTACAAAACAATTGGGGAAAAACCTATTTAGAGCAACTAGGGCAAAGATTTAAATATTGGTTGCTATTGGTAACTGTAAAATTTTCTAGCTTATTTTCAACAGACATGAGACAGAGGCCTACCTGGCCCTACACCAAATAAAGCTTTACAATGAATGTTCATCTTAATGTTAGGTGTAGGGGAACCTATGAAGACTTTGAACTATAACCTACTTGTCTAAAATGTGTTTAAATATATGATATTAGAGGCTTACCTTTTCACTGTAGGAATTTTAAGACAGGTGGGACAGAAGGGCCGTCTTAAAGTTAAGAAAAAAATCAACAAATTTGAGAACGTTTACTTCAAGAATATCATTTATAAGTTATTTCTTAGGAAGAAACATAAGAAGAAAGTTAAGAAAATATATAAGAGCTGTTTTTGAGAATAGCATTTTTTCCTATTTTCTTTTTTCTTAAGACTAAAGTTAAGAAAAACATGGCACTTGAGAAGATTTTTTTTTCTTAAGAGGGTTTTGTGAATCCGGCCCCAGGTTCTTACTGCCATATTAAACAGGTGACTGTGACATGGAAGCGTGTTACTGCTTTCACTTATAGTTTGTACTGTCTGTAAGACTCACACAGCAAAATGGGTACATTTTGATGTCAATATAAAACATGGCAGTGAGCAGTACTTACTATTGGATCATGATTTCTTTACCCTACATTACAAGTAAGCTACTACTGCTCAGTCATCTGATAGCCAAACCTTTTCATACTTGCCTAATAATGGCGGCTGCTCTATCTCTGGGTGGAACATCTATCTGTGGACAGGAATATTCTGTTAATTGCCTCAGTTGACTCTCTCATCAGGATGTCCTTAAGACTTTGAGAGCATAACCAATCGCGGGGTTACTCCATGCATGTGAACATAGCCACTGTTACGGCTGTTTTTAAATACCTTTTACGTTGACTACATTGGATGACTCCCAGGCTCGTCTAGCATGTGTATGGTGTGTGCGTTTGTGACTGTTGTGTATGCCTCTCTCTGTTGCCCTCAGTCTCCAGTTTAACAGCCTCGGTCCCGAGTCCTGCATCCTTCTGAGAGATCTGCTACTAGACCCCAAGAGTTCTGTTAGATCTCTACAGTAAGACTATGTCTCTACTAATGTCTTTATGTTGCTTTAGGCTGCGTGTCCAAAGGATTCCTCTGTTATGTTGCTGCTGTCATTTTCTCATAAGTCAACATGAAAAAGAAGGCACAGTTGTGTATGTTCCCAACAGCTCTGGTCTCTGAGCTGGGCTCTAAAATTTTGAATTGTTTAAATTTAAGGGTAACACCTTACAATAAGGATACATTAATTAAGGGTTAGTTAATGCTTAATAAGCATTAACTAACCCTTAATTAACAGTTAACTAACTTACTAATGTTAACTAAGGTATTAATTTATACATTATTTAATAGTTTTTAAAGATGACTATTAAATAATGTATAAATTAATACCTTAGTTAACATGAACACCATTAGTAAATGATTACCAGACACATTAGTTAACTGTTAATTAAGGGTTAGTTAATGCTTATAAAGTGTTACCAACTTAAGTAAATGGAGTGTTGGGCTTCACATGGGTTTCCCATAGTCTAACATAGTCGAGGCACTTTGGACACAGCCTAATATTGTTGAAGCCTGTACAGGTGCTCCTAAGGTAAGTCATTATGTTATGGCACTTTTGAAATTTACTGCATTTATAACAAGAATGTTAATAATCAACTCATTAGCTTGAAAAAAGTGCACTAATCATGAGCTTTGGGTTATACATTGATGAAGGAGACATGGCAAAAAATAGGGCTTGGCCTAGATAATAGGTAGATAATACCTATTAACACCCTTTTTAGAATATGATAGTGCATTGATAACCCTTAGTCAAAAAGACTGCCCCACCAGTATTCAAGATACTGTACAATTATAGACTTTCATTTGAGATTAACTCAATGAGATCATCACCTGTCTTTTGTTGGTATCGTCGAAAGTAACTACGGTGTCGTTTGAGTCAGAAGACCAGGCCATCACCTCATTATTCCCAACCTGTTCTCCAGACTGTGTGACAATCCTCTGCTGGAGTCCGGAGCCCGCCACCTGCTGGAAACCCTCCCAAAGAACCAGTCGCTGAGGCACCTGTCCCTGATGCACACCGGCATGGGGGACCAGGGGGCCCTGGAGCTGGCCGAGAGGCTCCACCAGCACACCGGGCTCCAGGAGCTCAACGTGGCCTACAACAACATAGGAGACAACGCCGCCCTCACCCTAGTGGACGCCTGCAGGGAACATCCCAGCATACACACTGTGCAGTAAGGAGCATTTCATTATATCCAGAGTTGTGTATCTTTATCCGGAGTTGTCCAATTCTTTCACTAAAACACCAGAAACACTAAGTCTCACCCACAAGGGTTCCACAGTCTTCAGGTCCTTCCACCCCAGATCAAGTGTTGCCCGATCCCTCCACGCTTTTAAAGATGTCAGGCTCCTTGTAAGATTCTTATCCTCACTGGTACAGCCAGTGCATTGACACCCGCCACAACCTAACCCTGTATTTCCCCATATCCCTCCTGTCCTGTGGCATCCCAGACATGGAATCAAGAATACAGGGTTCCTACGCAGGTCTGGAAAGTCTGGAAAAGTATTAAAAATTAATTTGATCATTTCCAGGTCTTGAATAGTTTGGGAATTTGAAAAAATGGCTGGAAAAGTATGGAAAATGTTGCGGTTCAGGTCCGATACACACATAATTCTAGCTTTTATGTTGTTGTAGAGCCACTTTGAGTCCACAGTTTTTGTTGATGTGAAGAATAATGTTCAGATAGAGGGACGCTCTTATTACCCAGCCACTGTCAGCATGCATTATATCAAATACCCACCAAAATCAAATCCAGTCAAGAACATAGGGTCTGGGAAAAATATGGAATTTTAAAATGGAAAGCGTGTAGGAACCCTGCCAATCATCTCACATATCCTGATATTTGTCGCTGTGAAGAGCAATCTTCATCTATACAGTGATATGACCTAGTTAGCAGGGGCAAGATGTCTATCTGCGTAAATCATATTGAACACCAGACAAAATCTTCAAAACAAATCAAGGTCTGGAAAAAGTGTGGAATTTTTTTAATTGAAAATGTGTAGGAACCCTGAGAATAACCCAGCCCACTTTTCCCCACAACTCCTCACAGTGAGACTTTCACAGTCGCTCTAGCAAAAAGAGTGTTGCCTGCTGAAGATGCAAGTATTCTTGGCATCACTCAGACCTACCAAGCTATACACATTTTCCCCATCTTTTATTCCTATAGCACTTTTCAAAACAGAAGTTACAAAGTCCCTAACAAACAGGCAGCAAAAGGAACATGAAATTTGTTTTTTATTAAAAATGTAAAGTTATTGTCAGTACAGACGGAGGCAGTTTATATCTATTTATATGACATTTTACAAGTACTTAATGTTAAGAACTTCTATAAAGAGTGAAATCAGAGGTTCCTGATTAATAATTTTGATAAGAAATTCAAGATATATGTAATGTAGGCCAAATGTACAGTGTCTTCAAAAGTATTCAGACCCCTTGACCTTTTGTCTTGCTAGTAAGTTATTTCAAAATGCATTTAAGGATTTTTGGTCTGGGTTCTGTGCAAAGAGAAAAGAAAACTGAAGAAATGTGAATGTATGAAATGAAAATAACAGAGAAATTGAGTTTGCATAAGTATCGAACCCCCTTGCTTTGTTGGGGATAACATGTCTTATCATCTGTTCCTCAGATGTCACATTTAGATTGTATTTAGGATTCAAAACAATGTTTTCCTTTCAAATGTTTATTCATTTGTCTGTCTTGCTAACAAAGCATTCACAGTGCTCTTCACTGGTGCATTATCACACTGTCAAGCTAATCCCAGTAGATTAAAGATCAAATATAATTAAATCCAATGTGGCCTTTGAACTGTTGAGCAGGCCTGAACACAGCTAGCAGTGTTGGTCATTGCCTTCCAGTTGGTTTTATTCCTTTATTTGTTACGTGTAAAGCAATAACTAGCTTCTCCCCAGTTTTCATTATGGAGCTACTTTCCCTGGAAAAGAGTTGGCAGCACTGGTGGTGTAGAGGAGTTTTAGTCTTTATCTGTGCTTCTGCCTCACCCTAAATGCCTCCAGCATTCTCGCCTAGTTTAGCTTTAACTTTTGTTTCATTCCTTTGATTTCTGATCTTTTTGTAACTTTAAGAAACCACTACACATATATTGTTTTAGTAGTCATTGGGCCTCATGCAGCAACATTCTCTTAAATTTCTCTTATATTTTCTCTTAATTTTCTGTTAAGAATAAAAATAAGAGAAGTCAACTCCAGATGCACCAAACGTTCTTAACCATCCAAATCTGCTCTTACCCAGGTGTGCTGAATGATGAATCCCACTTGATCAGAAATTGGAGGCGCGTGGCCGATTGTTTGTTATTAGCATAGGCAACGCCCCTAAACACCATATAAGGGCAGGTGTTGTGCCGTATGCAAATACTCTGGCACATCCTACTATAAAATAAGGAAAACTCTGTCCTTCTGTCTGTCTGTCTGCATCCATTTTGCTCCTCAATGGGTTGGCCAGTCAACCTGAAACTGCACATGGGCATTGAGCATTGGCATTGGCATAGGCAGGGACTGACAAAGCTGATTTTTCAATTTTACTAGTGGCCAAGAATTGGAGAGATGCAACCAAAGCTGAACGCACGCAATCATCCAAGGGTTTTTATAGTCTTAATTGGGATCAATGGACCAATAGTATTTCTTTAGCTCACAAATTTAATAATCCAATCATTCTAATTACTCTAAAACATATAATAATCTAAATTTGATTAAATGATATTCATGCGTTTTTTTATGTTCCTCATTTAAAACTTATGTTTCCTTGCGTCGGACAAACAATTTGTGGACTGTGAAAACGAGATGTTTTCTTCTCATTATGGTAAGAGCGCTCTCGACCACTTGTAAAATTTTCTCTTACCTAAGAGAAGAGCAAAAATTAGGGCTGTCCCGAATGCCATTTTTTGGGCTTCGGAGCTTCGGTAGCAATCAACAGCGAATATTCGAAGCTTCGGCCGCTGGGGGGGGGGGGAGATAAGAGTCACGCACCTTCAGACTGCTTGGCTTTCCATACACGGGTAACAGTTCACCCGACAAAGTTCACACAGTCACAGTTCCTCCTCACAAAAACACAGCGCTGAAAACATACTCAACATACATATAACTTCAATTAATAGCCAGAGAGAGAGAGAGAGAGAGAGAGATGGTCCAGCGAGCTAGAGAGAGAGAGAGATGGTTGAGCGAGCTAGAAAGTGAATGAAGAGAGGGAGCGGTAGTAGCGAGAAAGCCGGTGAATCAGAGAAATAAAATGTTATTTTCTGATTTTTTCACAGCGGTTATGTTCTAAAGCACAGAGAGAGAGAGGGAGAGAGAGAGAGAGAGAGAGAGAGACACCTTAGAAAAAAGATTTTTTAAAAAAAAGATCAACGGAGAAATGTGTTGCTGCTGCTTCTCCTGAGTTTTGTTCAGCAAATTTGACAACTGACAGCTTGAATTTCAGGTCGTACTTTTTTCTCTGTGTCGCCATGGCGATCAGCAAATGTGACTGACATTTGAATGCAAGTAAAAAAAAAAAAAGAAACTGCTTTGCAGCGTCAATGGCAACCGGCTTATGGATTACATGTAAAATCACATTTAAAAAAACGAATATCCGAATCCCAAAATTGAAAACCGAATACCTACCCAACGAACGAATATCCGCATAGTCGAATATTCGGGTCCAGCCGTAGCAAAAATAAGAAAACATTGGTGAATCCCAGAAATCAATGGGTACTAACAAAATCAGAACAAATCGTGGATACGAACAAAAATAAGGGAAAATTTGTTCGTATATCGCTTCCTGCATGAGGCCCATTATTACATACAGTACAGAAGCTAGAAGAAGCACATGTTAGAAATGCACCCAAAAGTACACATAAGCTGTTGCATATGTAATACGTGACAGCTTAGCTTCCAGCTACGTATTCACGTTCTCTCTTAACTCCTTTCCGTTGTTTTGTTTTTTTCCGCGGCAGCATGTATCTGAACCCTCTCAGCGACGTGGGGAAGCAGTCCCTGTACGTCCGGGGCGTTCCCGCGGGACAGGGCGGCACCGGCAGGCGGGTGAAGGTCCTGGCCTCCGTCACCGAGGGCTCCGACGTCTCCGAGGACTGGCACCCCATCCTCAGCGTGATCCGAGAGAACGCCTCGTCCTGGGACCGGGAGCGCGTGCGGCAGCAGCTACAGGTACACACACACACACATACACACACGCCAGAAAATTCCCCCAAAAAATTTAGTTTAGAATTGTATTGTTGCCATGGTGAAAAAGTTTTAGATTTAGATTGAAAACCAGGATAATACTGATAATAATATAATCATGCATACTTGTGTGGAATCCCATCGAAATGTCTCATTAGAACAAAATACAATTCTACAGCATGTCATAAATCAAACTGCATCATATCCATCATTTCAGAGGTGGACGACACTGATTGGACCAGATTCCATTTTTAATAAAAGGACAATATTGGCCTGAAATATTGGCAAACCAGAGGTGGGGACTCGAGTCTGACTCAAGTCCAAGTCATGTGATGCATGAAGAGAAGACTTGAGACTTGACTTGACTTGGTTTCTGGTGACTTGGGACGTGACTTGACTTGTACTCTGATGACTTGAAAAGGTTGAAACTGATTCTAGAAATCAAACTCATGATGCTCTTACTAAGTTTTTATCCTATTAAAACCATATTGCATTGAAAAGTCCTAGATATTTCGTTTTCTTTAAGATATTACAGTTTTTCACAATTGCTTGCACACATTTTCTGAAACTAAGGCTCATTTTCTCACTCTGAACACAAAACACAAAACCGCTGACACAAAATGCAAAACTCCACAAATCACTGGTAAAATGAAACACTGCATTCAAAACCATTTTATCTCTTTTCAAAATGTAATTTTGCAACAAAATGACACACAACCATCATATGAATACATCTTTCAAACAACCGACTACACACTGATGTGCTTAACGGAAAACACTGTTATGAATATCTCATCAGTAGACTTATGCCTTTTGCATGTTCAGAGTTAGACTTACACAGTAGCCTGTTGTAAAAGGCTGTTACAGTAATGTACAGTACTGTGCAAAAGTCTTAGGCACCCTTGGTTTTTTATAGAAATTTTGTCTTAGATATTTGTTTATTTGTCTTCTGCAATAGTGTCAGTAGACACTATTGCACTATTTTTTAATATTCAGATACTTTTCATTTCATTATTTTTGAAAGTGTCTTCGCTTTACAGACTTGAAGTGTTCTACATACAAAACACAATGCAGTAGGAGATTAATGATGGTTATTATAAAGTGTTACCAAAGGATTTAAAAAAAAAATGAGGCTGCATCCTGCCTCCTGTTTGTGTCGGACAGCACCTCATCAACATCACAAGCCATGTTCACATAGACTGGTCGTCTCAGTTCTGCAGAAGATCTAAAAACATAATGAGATTGGATGAAGAATATTTCTATTTTTCAATATGAAATGACATTACTGTAACATTGGCCAACCATCACTTAGTAGAACAGTAGCATGGTGTAGAGAGGCATGTAGCCTACTCTCTACACCATGCTACTGTTCTTTATAGTAAACTGTAGTCCTATTTCTGAATGTCTGGATGATGGAAGCAGCAGTGAAGCTCAGGTTGGTCTGGACTCTCTGCCCAGCCTCCCTCATGCTCAACCCATGTGGACCACATGGTGAACCAACGTGACCCAGATCTCATCTGAGATAACTGTTCTCCTTGCTCTTCTTTGTCCTCGTCCTCCTCTTCCTCCTCTTACTGTCACTCCTCTTCCTCTAGCTCTCACTGCAACATTGCTTTCCATTGTTCTCAAAAACAAGAGAGCTCACCTGTGGCCTAAAGCTCTGATTTCAGAGTGAACAATTCAGATATTAGTGTTTATATGTGTGATGAGATGATGTGGCCAGTTGGTAAATGAAGTTTAGCATTTGAGATGGCAGTGCTTCAAAATGATTTTAGTTTTTGAATATTGTGTCTAATGTAGAGAACGAGAGAACACTACACATTATTGTGTGTAGTGTTTTGCAAAAAGTGTGACTGAGAATTGCAAACTGAGAGAAAAGCAGAAAATGGTTTGCAGATTTGGTTTAGGGATTTGATACATGAGTTTCAGGTTTTAGTGATTGTGTCCCAAGTTCCAGTTTTAGTGTGTAAGCAATTGTGAAAAACTGTAAATTGATACTGGACTCTTGATTTGTTGTTTGTTGACTTGACTCATTAATAACATGGACTTGACTTGGACTCGACTTGGTAATCTACATATAGACTTGGGACGTGACTTGATGTGAGACTTGTGCCTTGTAACAACGCATTATGTAATAACAACGCATTATGTAATAACTCAACAAAATGTAATAAATTTTCACTTCATTATGTAATAAAACCCACATTTTGTAATAATCTGCCGCATTTTGTAATACACAGCCTGAACGCAATATGTAATAAATTTCCCCGCATTTTGTAATAAATTATTATATATTGCGGTGGTTATTACAAAATACGGGAGTTGCACTTTTTTTATGATGAAAATGTACTAATATGGTGCATTATGTAATAACCAACCAAAATGGATGTCTTCATTCATAAAAAACGTTATAACATTATAACAACAATGTTTATTTTATGCAAATAGCATATTTTATGCTATTTAGTCTAATAGAGTCAACTATAACGCCGGTCTAATTTAATATTTGGGAAGTTTAATTTAGCTTAATTGTTAAAAATATAACATGTGTACAGATGAAGACATCCATTTTGGTTGGTTATTACATAATGCACTGTATTATTACATTTTCATCATAAAAAAGTGCAACTCCCGCATTTTGTAATAACCACCGCAATATGTAATAATTTATTACAAAACACGAGGAAATTTATTACATATTGCATTCAAGCTGTGTATTACAAAATGCGGCACATTATTACAAAATGCGGGTGTTATTACATAATAAAGTGAAAATGTATTACATTTTGTCGTGTTATTACATAATGCGTTGTTACATGTCTCAAAACTTGAGACTGACATGAGACAAAGTTGACCTGGTCACATCTCTGCGGCAAACTGATACATCCATCTAACCCCAAGCTGTTAGACTCTGTTGAGTGAATTCCATCAGTCAGTCATCCATCCCACCTCTCTCCAGGTGTTCCTCAGGGATCTGGAGTGGGGTCGTCAGCAGCAGCAAAGCCTCTGGAAGAGGCTGCACTTCCGCAGGGTGGAGAAGGGAGTCCGGCAGACGCTACGGATGCTGGAGAGGGACACTCTGCCTCGGACCAGGGGATTCAGGAAGTAACTCATCACGAGCGGCGGGGGGGGGGGGGGACGGACGATCGAATATCTCCAGGATCTTCAGGAGCATATTGAAGTTTGCCTTTGAGTGTTTCCACCCTAGAGATAAATCTTGAAGCTGAATTTAAAGTCGAGGTACAGAACAAGCACTCAAGATATTGGGACATTGATGATGGGGAAATAAAGTCTTCCAGTTTTGTTAGCTGCCATGGTATTTTGATGTATGAAAAGCCATTTTGATTTTACTTCAGTTTGATAATGCAGCCAAATCTATGCAAAAGTCATATAGAAGAAGTGTCCTTTTCAAGCCATCATAGTATTACACACAATTTTTTAATCCGTACTTGTAAAGTCTGTCTCTGCAAATTGAATATCTTTACCATGTATGAAGTGTTTAGTCTGTCTTTGTTACTAATCCACACTGTCAAAGAGCAGTGCCTTTCTGTGTTACTTTATGTGGTTTAGTTTTACAAGAATAGTGGTGCTGCAGTTTTGCGTTGCATTGATCAAATATTCTAGCTTTTAATATTTGAAGCTGTTACTAATATTTAGTGATGCTGGTTGTCATGGTGTCAGTGTTTTGGTTACGGGTATAATTCCTAGTCCTTTCAGTGTGGAGTTTCATCCCACAGTCAAGTGGATGGAAGACTCTAAATTGGCCATAGGTATAAATGTGTGTCTGTCTATCTGTGTTAGTCCTGTTGATGGACTGGAGACCTGTCCAGGGTGTCCCAGTGTACCCGCACACCAATGCCAGGATGCCAGGTCACGAAAACTGAACACAGTTCATTTTAATTTCATGAACAAAAATGTTTTTTTGCACGTTCTAGCCTGTATATGACAAGAACAGCTTGTAAGACTGACTGATGCTGTATTGATGATGGATTGTAATGTAAGCCTGCCTGGTAACACTTTATTTTCCGCGTCCGCAATTTCCTAACAATTTCCTAGAAAGGAACTGTTAATTTCTTAGGAAGTTTCCTGGAAAGAACCATGACATTCTGTACTAATTACAGGGAAAATAGAGAAAGAATTCGATGGAGTTTCCAAGACAAAACCATGAAATTATGTAGTAGTTATATAAAAAATTGAAATTAGAGGAAGGAATTCAATAAATAACTATATTATATAATTATATGAATAATGAGTTGGGCTACCAAAATGACCTCTGCCTATTATTTTTCCAATAAATAGTTTATAGTTTTGCAGTTCTTTCCAGGAAACTCTTTTAGAAATTGACAGTATCTTATCGACTCCACCAGACTGCTTACATTTCTATAGAACTACTACATCATTACATTACATTACATTACATTACATTACATTACGTCATTTAGCAGACGCTTTTGTCCAAAGCGACATACAATAGTACATTTGTCAACCGTAGTGAAACCAACTGTGCATTACTGTCTTCATCAGCTAAGCCTTTTAATAGGAATAAGTAGCATTCGTTGAATTTTTCTTTTTTTTTTTTTTTGTAAGTTTAGCTCACCAAGTGCTGTTAGATCCCAACAAAAATGCTCTACTGAACCAAGCTGAGATAAAAAACAGAAGATTAAAGAAGATAGAAGATAAAATGTGTACTCATTTCATGGTTCTTTCCAGGAAACTTCCCAAGAAATAAACAGTTCCTTTCTAGGAAATTATTAGGAAATTGTGGACCCAGAAAATAAAGTGTTACCACCTGCCTCATTAAATGTTGGCAGCATAGGATGTTTTCTTCTCGGCAGTGTAAGAGAAATATCTTTTATGATTTCTGTCAAGCTGTAAAGGCATTATGCAAATAATAAACTGACTTCCTCAAAGTCCCTCTGTGTTTTTCTATAGGTCATATGAATTCTGCTGCACCACCAATTCATACAGTTTTGAAGTTTAATTTACAGATTCCCTCCCCCAATTTTTTTTTTTTTATATTGAAACTTTATTTAAAAAAAATTGCATTAGACAATTCCATTCATGTTGAACAAATGTTAAAAGAGTTAAGACATGACTTATGAGAAAGAAAAGAATGGAAAAAATAATGATAAAATAAAAAAAAGAAAATGCTACACAAGATGTCAAGAGAGTATCCACTTAGATCCAGAAAGTTACAATTTTACATGGGCACAGTATTACAATCAGACAAATACTTTATCAGTGCTTTTTTGTTTTCAGATGTTTTAATAGACACAACATAGGCTTCCATATCTGTGAGAAAGACTCTGAAACTTGTTTTTTCTTTTAGATATCTCATCTTGTAGATGAAAAATGTTCCCATTGTAATATAAAGATTAACAATGTATTGAAATTCATGATTGATGAGTGATTTTTTTTTCTTCTCTTCTCACTTCCCTTGTTCCCTTTGTATTGTTGTTTGAACTTCATTGATGGTACCCCTCTATGTCTTTACTACCTGCCTGCATAGGTTTGTATGTCCTCTCCATTTGCTTCAGTTTGCTGTGATTATTTTCTCTTCCCTTGTTCCCTTGTCCCCTTTGTGTTGTTTTTATCTCATGAACTCCACTGATGTTGTCCCTCTATGTCACCCTTACCCGCCTCCATGTGTTGTATGTCTTGCCTCCTTTGTTTGTGCTTGCTGTGATTGTGATTATTATTAGTATTTTCTTTTTTTTTTCTTTTGTCTGTTCTGGGTTGTTTTTTTTTCTTTTAACTAATCTATTTTAGGTTGCCTTTTGTCAGCTGGCCGGGGACAACAACTGGAAATTAGCCATGTAGACTAAAGCTGCCCCATTTACTGTTACTGTTACAGTTAATCAATGGGGACTGTTCATGACATTATAAACTAATAAACTAAACTAAACTAAGAATAAAAGATCTGATGTGTCTGTTGCATGAGTGCTTAGCAAACTGTCGATGTTAACGTAGCATTATCAAAGACTGCTTCTCTCGCGATCTCGTCAAAATCTGCATATAAGCAAACCTAGCTGGTAAGCATCATCAAACGGGTACCTTTAACTTAATGTAGCCCCTTAAATGCTATAAGTTAACGTAGCTTAGCCCAGTGGTTCTCAACGTGGGGTCCGGGGACTACCAGGGGCCCTTGAGGGGGTTCCAGGGGGTCCCCAGCAAATTGATGAATTATTAAACTTATTATTAAACCATTATTTAATTTACAAGAAGTTAACACAATTAGAGAATGTAGAAGAATGACTGTTTTGATCATAGATTCACTGCCAGATTTGAGTCAGACAAAATCGCATCAAATGGGGGTCTGTGGCCCTTATGTGGACTAAATGAGGGTCCTTGACATGAAAAAAGAAAAGTTAGCATTCGCTAACTTCAAACTGCCAACAGACATCGGCAGAAACAGGTTAACTAGAACCATTCTACTGGCTGTAGAAATGTCAGAGATGTCCAAACTTTGGACCTACCTTTTGGTTCAGTTTGACACATGACATTGCCTATACAGCATGCCTTTTTAATGGCTTGAGACTACCTGTCAACAGATATCCACAATACATTTGTGGATATCTGCAATTGCATTGTTTCTAGTCATAATTCTAATTGTAGATATCTGAAATTGCATTTTTACTAGTCATAATGCCAATTGTGGATATCCGTAATGACATTTTTACTAGTCACAATGTATTTTGGATATTCAAAATTACATTATGGATATCTGGAATGGTTTTTCATTTTGGATATCTGAAATTGAAATTTTGACTAGTAACAATTGGATTGTAGATATCTGAAATGGGAGTTTTTCCTAGTAAGAATTCTATTGTCCAGAATGTTCATTCTGGATATCAAAAATGCAATTGTGGATATCTGAAATTGAAAGCCCAATACACATTAATGGCAAAAGTGACGTCATTTGTCCTAGGTAGAATGACCTAGTGGATATCTGAAATGTTCTTTTTGACTAGGAAAAATTGAATTACAGATATCTGCAATATATATCCAGTCTAGCTAGTAAACGGCTTGCCATACATGGGAGTATGGATAGGTTCAGATATCTGATGAGCTTTGGGAAGAAGGATTAGACATAATCAAAGACTGTTCTGTTAACGCTAGGCTCCAGCTCATACAGTTCAAGGTTGTACATCGCATACACTTTTCAAAGACTAAGCTGGGACTTTAACTCATCTTTTTTGGTCGTGTTCCAAATTGCCCCAAAAAGTTTTGGGGGGAAAGTATTTCAATGGCTTATTCCAGTGGTTCTCAACGTGGGGTCCGGGGACCACCAAGGATCCTTGAGGGGGTTCCAGGGGGTCCCCAGCAAATTGATTAATTGTTAAACTTGAGCATTACTTAAGTTAACACAATTAGAGAATGTAGAAGAATGACTATTTTGATCATAGGTTCACTGTTATCTCTCTACCTACAATATGGACAGTCTTGGAATCATATCTGACAATAAAAATATTCTCAGATTTGGCTCCGAGAGACTAAATCTCATCAAGTTAGGGGTCTGTGGCCCTAATATGGACTAAATTAGGGTCCTTGATATGAAAAAGGTTGAAAATCACTGGTTTATTCTAATAATAGGCCCTTTTCACATTCTGCTAGTGCATTGCAACTCCCTGTTGCCAGCTATGGCCTTCATTAAATCGCTCCACAACCTGCACAAAATTTTTATTTGTTACATTATATATCTAGTACAAGTTTTTGTTGGATTGGTTTGTCAGTAAGTCGCAAAAAGAAACTTGCCACAGGACGTTGTAATGCACCGGTTCCTTGAAGCTGTTACCATGATGATGTGAAAAGGGCCTACTGGGAAGCAATAGGCTCTCTGTGGGAATCAGCCTCTCCTCCTTGCTTCAAGCATTGGCTTAATGGTTTCTTGTTTATATTTAGAGGAGATAAAGTACTCCACGTCTAACTCTCGCTCAAGGTTTCTGAAGGTCTGGGGACCTTTTGCTGTGAGAGAAATTTCCATGTCTCTGTTTCACTCAGCCGTTTCAACTTGGTGTCACTCTGCATTCCACATGACGCACTGCTACATATTATCTCTTTCATTGCTTTGTATTCACTCACATTTTGCTGCTGTGTAACGTTTTAAGTGCAAATCTCAGTGCTCCGTTCCTGTCTCCAGCAGACAGTCAAGGACAGGGGACTGATAAGAGAAATGTTAAGAGAGTGCCCCCCCCCCCCCCCCCCTCCCTTACGCACTCCTTGTCTTTGTGCTGAAAAACCTACTTAACATACTATTCACTGCATTTGCCACTGTGCTGTGTACTTCTCTCCAAAATAACCTTTATTGAAAGAACACAGATCACAGTTTGAATTCTTTCTCTCTCTAGTTTTCTCTATTAACCATATCAATTTTGGATCTGGTGGACATTCTGTTCTGGCAGCTATTGACACTGTTGACGCAGACTAATCTGGCATGCATGGACATCCATGTTATATACTTGATTTGTAATCTTGGCTTTTTTGGTGGGAGTGGGAGGGGGGCGTCTATGAGTTATATATTGGAAAAAGCCCAAATGGCCGCTGCTCCGACCATCCAGGAACATTGATTTGAATGGGAAAGATCTTTCTATTAATTCAAGTTCTGACCTACACAGGTCTGGAAATGTATGTCATTATGTGCAAATAATATAATCTGGATGGAGATCTTGTGAAATTGCCATCTCATGTGGGATTACAACAGCAGAATAAAATGTAGCGGTAACACTTTACAATAAGGGTCACTGAGTTAATCTAAGTTAATTAACAGTTAACTAACGTGTCTGGTAATCATTTACTAATGGTGTTCATGTTAACTAAGGTATTCATTTATACATTATTTAATAGTCATCTTTATAAACTATTAAATAATGTATAAATTAATACCTTGATTTGATTTGATTTTATTAGGAATTTAAAAGCACAACAACTCAAAAGAGTATCATGACACAAAATCTCAGAGGATAGCACTTAAAAGCATGACTAAAAACACTTATTTCCAGAGTGGTCCTTGATGTAAACATGAATGACCTTAGTTAACATGAACACCATGAGTAAATTACACATTAGTTAACTGTTAATTAAGGGTGAGTTAATGCTTAACTAACCCTCAACTTAGTGACCCATATTGTAAAGTGTTACCAATGTAGCTAATATCACGATTCATTTTTCTGCTCCACGATAGTCACATTTTTATATTGCGATATATTGAATTTCGACATATTGTCCCATCCTTAATATACTGTAAATAGTATGGAACACTGACCAAAAAATAAATCAAGAAATTACAGTAATTTTGAAATCGAGACCCTGTAACCCAAAAAGTTTTAGAAAGACGAATAGTTACTGTAACATAACTGACCACTTTACCAAGCTTGTACTACCTGTATTGTCGTAACAACATGACAGTGTGTTGGATTGGCACTCACCACATAGCTTTCCCTAACACTAGATAAATATTAAACCCAGATGGTGGTGGAGAAAGGAGTCACTGTCTCAGCTGCTGACGAAACAGTCTTTTATGTCCCTTTCTGCCGTGAACCTTGTACATCCAGAGCACCTTACCCCAAACAACTAGCCTGAGCCGGGACAGAGGCAGAGCCGGGACAGAGGCAGAGCCGGGACAGAGGCAGGACACGATGAAGGACACCACAGGTAAGGCTGTCTTTCTGTTTCCCCAAACAAATAAGCTCCCATGATTTTACTATTCAAACTTCCATGTTGCTCTGGGTGTTGACACAACTCGCTCACTACTACCTCTAGAGAAATGGAGTAAGCGTTGACGGTCGCGGCGGTAAGTCGGTGTCGCACTTGTGCTTTGTTTTGAGGAATGGCATGCATGCGCTCTTGCTCTTGTCATAGTTTAAAGGAATAGTGCACCCAAAACTGAAAATTCTGTCATCATCTACTCACCCTCATGCCAGTTGGAACACAGGTGAAGTTTGTCCATATAACACACAGGGAGGCTGCCAGCACAACTCAATAGCAGCCTTCTCCAAAACAACTGAAGTCAGTGGGGACCAGTTCTTCAAAGAGACCTACAGTATATTTACACCATCATTTAGTGCAAATCTTAACTACAGCTGATTGATTGTTTGGCTGCTTTTGTTTTGGAACTCTAAAGAACAGGTCCCCATTGACTTCAGTTGTTTTGGAGAAGGCTGCTACCCTGTGTGTTATATGGACTAACAAATTTCACCTGTGTTCCATTTGGCACGAGGGTGAGTAGATCAGTGATTCTCAACCTTTTTCATATCAAGGACCCTAATTTAGTCCACATTAGGGCCACGGACCCCCGTCTGATGAGATTTTGTCTCTCAAACCCAAATCTGAGAATATTTTTATTGTTAGATATGATTTTGCCCAGAATTCCTTGACTATTTGTATTGTAGGTAGAGAGATAACAGTGAAACTATAATCAAAACAGTCATTCTTCTACATTCTCTAATTGTGTTCACTTCTTGTAAATGAAATAATGGATAGTTTGTTAATAGTGGATAGTGAATAGTTTAACAATTCATCAGTTTGCTGGGGACCTTCTGGAACCCCCTCAAGGACCCCTGGTGGTCCACGGACCCCACGTTGAGAACCACTGGAGTAGATGATGACAGAATTTTCATTTTTGGGTTAGCTATTCCTTTAAGTGCTAAAACTTAGGAACTATTTGGTCTGTTATTTTATGAAGTCATATACTTGATGATGGCTGTATACCTGTATGTGTGATCTCAGATGACTTTCTTCTGGGTTAACATGACATCATATCCACTGCCCGTGTCTGGACAGCTGTTGTGTACGCACACAGTGCTAAGGGTTTTAAACCATTAATAGAGGCCATGGGAGAGATTAGACTGTTCAGTGTCACCACTGAGAACAGTATCTGTCAGCAGATAGCTGGTATGCATAACACTGCAGATATCTATGTTTACAGCCTGCCTTGCACAAACCTCTCCCTGCCTGGAGGTTATGTGTGTGTATGAGAGAGAGCGAGAGAGAGAGAGAGAGAGAGATGGGGGGAGGAGGATATGAGGTTTTAGTGAATGTGGTTGACAGCAAGAGAGAGAGAGAGAGTCAGGTGGAAAAGGAGGGAGGGAGGAGATGAATTCTGCATACAAAGGAGAAATGCTTGGATTAGGCCAGCCATGCCAGGGCATGTGAGTATCCTATTGTTAAATGGACCAGCTTTGTGTCAAGCTTTTCTTGGGGTTGGGTCTCATGAGTCTGGGTTTCACATGGAAAACAGCCTGTATATAGTTTCTGACTTGTAGGTTTTTCTGTCATTACAGTTATTCATTCATTTACTCAAAGTCAATCTTTGGGCATTTATTTTGGAAAGACGCAGACTTGAGCTTAATAATTATCTCTGACAGTGTCCTTGTGGCGTCTCTAAGAACACAAGGCCCGGTCTCCTATTATCTAATGGATCAGCCTTGTGTGAAGCTTTCTTGGTTTGTTTTTGTGAGTCTCTGTTTGTCCTGTGAGTGTTTGTTTCAAATGGAAAACAGTCGGTACTCAATCTGTTTGTACTCTGACACAATAAGCCAGTGAACACAGCTTCTAAGATGCTGTGGCAGGTTTTTGCCCTAAGTCAAGCATCTTCTATCTTTGCATTCATCATCTTAAAGCAGTGGTTCTCAACGTGGGGTCCGGGGACCACCAGGGGTCCTTGAGGGGGTTCCAGGGGGTCCTCAGCAAATTGATTCATTGTTAAACTTGACCACTAGAAGTTAACACAATTAGAGATTGTAGAAGAATGACTGTTTTGGTCATAGTGTCACTGTTATCTCTGACTACAATACAGATAGTTATGGAATTCTGGACAAAGTTGTATCTAAAATAATAAAAAATATTCTCAGATTTCATTCATCATCTTAAAGCAGTGGTTCTCAACGTGGGGTCCGGGGACCACCAGGGGTCCGTGAGGGGTTTCCACGGGGTCCCCAGCAAATTGATCAATTGTTAAATGTCGCTATTATTTCATTTACAAGAAGTTAACACAATTAGAGAATGTGGAAGAATGACTGTTTTGATCATAGTTTCTCTGTTATCTCTCTACCTACAATACAGATAGTCATGGAATTCTGGACAAAATTGTAACAATAAAATATTCTCAGATTTGGGTTCAAAAGACAAAATCTCATCAAATGGGGGTCCGTGGCCCTAATGTAGATGACATTAGGCGTCCTTGATATAAAAAAAAGGTTGAGAATCACTGTTTTAAAGTAAATAATTAGGCATTTACTTTAAATATATGCACTAGAAAAACACACTGCTTGAGCTTAATAATTAATATAAGGGGGGCTGTGTTGTTGTGACAGGGACAGGTTAGAGTAACCCTAACCCTAACCCAATAGCAGAACAGTCAGCCAACCCAGAAGGGGGAACTGGGGAGAAGTCACCTTCAGATTACTGCTACAGCCTGCTACTGCTGCTGCCGTCATCATGTTTACTTCTATTTTAGTCCTGGATAGAGCTGGCTCTGATTACAGTAAGGTAGATATGACTTGGATGGCGTGTCTTACTCTGTCACTAATGTTTCCTCCTCAGGCCGCAAGGATGCAATGGAATTTCCGCGGTAAGTTCCACTTGAGCAGTGGTGGAAAGTAATTAAGTATTCAAATTCTGTTCTTAAGTACAATTTTGAGATACTTGTACTTTACTTGAGTATTTCCATTTGATGCTACTTTATACTTCCACTCCACTACATTTCAGAGGGAAATATTGTACTTTCTACTCCACTACATTTATTTGACAGCTTTAGTTACTTTTCAGATGGAGATTTGACACAATGGATAATATAACAAGCTTTTAAAATACAACACATTGTTAAAGATGAAACCAGTGGTTTCCAACCTTTTTGGCTTTTGACGTCTTACAAAAAGCAGTGTGTAGTCGGGTCACATTTCAGATGTCTATGAGTTGTTAACAGCTCCACCAAATAGTGATTTTTCCCTCTAAACCTCACATGGTTTCATTTCAATAAATGTTCAAATGATCCAATATTTCAGCAAAAATCAAAGATTAGAGAAAAAGTCCAAAAACTGAAAACAGATTTATGTATCAGAACTTTGTTTTTTCTTCTTTCCTCTCCCATTAATCATCTCACGACCCCTCAGATTTATCCGGTGACCCTTCGGAGGGGCCCGACCCCTAGGTTGGGAACCACCGGACTAAACTAGCTAACTGTATATAAAGTAGTTCAAACTAGCTCCACCTCCAGCAGCTACAACAGTAACATGCTGCTTACACACTGATGCTTCAGTATTAATAATCTAATGATGTCATATATAATAAAATATCAGTCAGAGGGACCAAACCACTACTTTTACTTTAATACTTTAACTACATTTTGCTGCTAATACTTATGTACTTTACTTTTACTTCAGTAGGATTTTTCATGCAGGACTTTTACTTGTAATGGAGTATTTTTACATTGCTGTATTGGTACTTTTACTGAAGTAAAGGATCAGAGTACTTCTTCCACCACTGCACTTTAGCCACATTGTCTGGTGACAATAGCTGCAAATAAACAGAAACTGCTATTTATATAAACAACAGAAGCACATTACTTTATTTTTTTAATACTTTTTTATTGTCATCATATCATTTCGTACATCTCACCCATGTTAGATAGCCTATGTAGTGA
>NW_027279687.1:0-44683 GCF_046629955.1 Centroberyx affinis
AAAAAGAAAACCTTTGACTGAAAGATCCTCTTTGCGTCAGGAAGAAACAGCGTTTATGGGAAATGTGGTTTTAATTTTGAGAAACACTAACAATACCTCTGACAACACTGAGATAGAAGCTACCAATAGTCGCCACCATGGTCTCATTTGTTTACAATAATTATAGCAAGGTGTCACAATTAATTTGACAATGGCATTGTGATGTGTAAAAATGCTACATGTAGACAAACGTTCCTGAATTTTGATCAAATTCAGCCCAAATTATAAGAAAAACAATTGGGGTTAAAATCATATTTGGGGCACCCTGCTTATGAATATTCGTAAAAATTAAGTTAATGTTGATTCGATTTGTGTAAAAGGGTTAAGATATGTTATAGTGTGCTTCCACATAAAAAATCAGAGGCAAGCCTCTTTTCTCATGCTCTCTCTCTCTCTGCTGGAGGAAATTGATCTCTTGAGTCTGTCAGGCAGCTATGAGAGCGCTGCGAGCCACAGGGTCTTGTTACCGTTCACAGGTGCGGCATGCTGACAAGCCGATGATGACAGCCAAGCCAAGGTGTGTGTGTGTGTGTGTAGGTGAGTGTGCGTTGTGTGCGCACCGAATAGTGTGTGTGTTTTACCCAGCCCGAAGACAGAAATTTGTCAATGGCTGGAGAGATTGTCAGCATACCTGGGATTCCTCCAGATTCCAAACAACCAGTGACAAGACAGGAGAGAGAGAGAGAGAGAGGGAAAGAAAGAGAAAGCGAGAGAGAGGCTTTCTGCCAAAGGTATCCACTTTGCCATGAACACAGGTGCAATATTTCACAAGATAAAGGCTCCTCTGTTTAGAGGAACATGCTGCTTTAGAGCCGTGATACATAGAGAATATTCAGAGGCAATGGGGACGTGCAGTATTGCCTTTAGTAGGAATGCTGGTGTGTAAAAATTATTGTGGATAACATTGGGGGCTATGGGAACAAAGCTGAAATGAAAAACCACAGGTGATCCTAACTGACACAACTGCTTACATCTATACTGCCGTAAAACGCACACTTCCAGGGATTTAAAAAATGTTGCTTTTTAGCTGTGGGTGTGTACACTGATAGCAAAATATTACAACATTTCAACTGTTATCGAAATAATAATCTCTGTAAGGTCATGCAAACTCATGCAGTCTGTGTGAAAACAATTCCAAACTTGTCTCGGACAGGGTGAACTAATCTGGCATCTATAATTTATTGAGGAATGCTATCGAATCACTCTGGAAGGTTGAAGGAAATTTGAAGTATGTGTATGTAAAGGTTCCAACTCAACTGACATTGAGGGGAGATCCGATTAATAAGATATAAGAACACCGAATTCAGAGCAATTCTTAGTTTGTAGCTGTGTCATTGACAATTTTGCAATGGTTGCAATGTCAATGCCGACTTTATAAACATTCCCTGATGGTTTTTGCGCCTTCAGAATGTGTATAGTCACTGGAAAGTTGTGAAAACCACTAAATAAAACACTTCCATAATGAAAACCTTGTAATGCGGCAAGATGTGGATTTTGCTCTAATACAGATCCCTGTACATAAAAGGCAATAACAGTTTAAAACAAGTCCTCAGTGAAGTATTGGGTGCAAACTGTAGAGCGGTATGTGCTAATAGGATGGGAGGGGTCTTCCGAAACTAAGCTCCATCTTTGATTCACTGAAAGCCACTGGACAGAGATTGTCTTAGTGCTGCAATGCGTTTTTGGGGGAAACAGGACCCCCGAACCTTTAAAAAAAAAAAAACAAGCCGCACACTTAACATGTCATTTCACTGAGAGCCGTCTAAGAAGTAGCGCTGCTGGACTGGAGCCAAAGGAAACAGAATTCCTTCAGTTTGGAATGTCTGCTTGATTAATACAGAAAACAGAGTCTTGCTTGAGCTCATTTGGTGTGTAAGTATGGCACTTGCTTGCTAGTTAAGTTGCCTATCAAAATATCCAGGCCTGTCTGCGTTGATGGGGGCAGGATTGACCATTTAAGGCAGATGCACCCTGGAGGCGCTCTTAAACTAATGAATTAAAACTGACGTGGTGTATAAGAATGTATAAGAACCGTTAATCCATCTGTTTTCTAGAAGGTTTGGCGTGTATTAGATCTAAGATAGAACTTGGGGGGGGGGGGCCTCGAATTTCTGTTAAAAAACACCAACAAAAGCAAGGCGCTTCCTCTGATGTCTCAACCGGAGTCACACTAAATCGACTTTGTGTCACCGAATATTCAAAGCAAAAGTCAAAATCGATGCTCAAGTCTCCGAGGTCTCTTGAACACACCGCCATTCCTATTGATTTCCCTCTGCTGACACTAACACTAGATGAATAACACACATGGGAGTGCCTGTCCTTGGGAATTTTGTGTGTATGAGAGTGCGTGTGCGTGCGTGCGTGTGTGTGTGTGGGAGTCTTTGTGTGTGTGTGTGTGTGTGTGTGTGTTACTGTTCCTACTGGAACAGCCCCAGCCCAAAGAGGAAGTTCCTGTGGTGAGACAGTCCCGCGCTGAACACAAACACACGCGCACACACACACACACGCAAACACACACGCACACCTCTGGAAAAGCTCTCAACAACTTCCCGTGGTCACCTGCGCTCCCTGACCCTGAAGAAAGAGTCCCTTACAAACCAGAACTCACTGTCTCTCTCTCTCTCTCTCTCTCTCTCTCTCTCTCTCTTTCACACACACACACACACACAGACACTATACAGGCTGCAGACCTGGTTGGGGAAGTGAATAAGTAGCCAGGCCTTGGCTCTGACACACAGGGAAAGGAGGATGAATAGGGCCCTCAGAGAAACCTCCAGCGAGACGGGCGAGGGCGGGAGGGAACGCTGCAAAAAAATGATTCATCCTCGCAACCCTTTAATCTCGTATGCAATCTTAAAACGAGTGCTTATTTTTCACTTTTTTTTTTTTTTTTCTTGAAACAAACAAAAAAGAATCCGCCAGTTGGGTGAGATAATTTCACTTTCACCACAACTGACAATGGGGGTAATTCATGAAACACAACGGCAACTGTGTTCCTTTGCGCAAAATCTGCATAAAATTACTTGTGGTGCCGATTGCAGAAGCAGATTATGTTGCCCCACAGCCGGTGAAATCATCAGTTTTGCTTATTTAACACATGTACTGTTGGATGTCCGCTGTGTGCAAGTTCAATGGCTGCATTCAAGACTGAAAGCCAAAGTTCTCGTCTGATGAATTCTGTATTTTAGGAGAAGAGGTGGTAGGAATTGTTCACATGTTGCTAGAGAATATGATGACAATATCTGTAATCTTGAAACTTTTTTTGCTTTCATATTAATCGACTCAAACTGTAGTTGAAGATAGTCAGAGGGAGAGGTGACTTATTCTCCCACATCTTTATTCCGGTTGAAGTTGTAGTTATACAAAGATTTTTCGGAGGCAGAAATAATCTGATTGGTTGAGTTAAACCTCAGTGGGCGGAGCCAAAGAACCACAGTTTTTAAGCGCACGTCAGCTAACTGGCAAGTTTGAATGATAAAGGAGAAAGAACAAGAGCGCTAGGCTTCATAATACTAGCTACCTCCTGTCTTACCCGTTTGCTTTTTCACTGGGCTTCAATCTTATTTAGCCAGAAAAACTGTTTTTTGTTGGCTCCGCCCACTGAGGTTTAACTCAACCAATGAGATTATTTCTTCCTCCAGAGCAGCTCTGCCATTCTCGGTTATACAAGTGTTTGTATAATTAAAACTCCAATCTGCCATCTTTTCACTGGACACAAAAACACAATCAACCGCTATTCATTCCGTCGCTATTCGCCTGTTACAGTACAAGATGTGAAAAGGGTCAAACAGATTCAGGAGTACAAACAGTTCGGCTGTCACACACTGTCAACAATGACAAGGATTGTTGATGTCCCAAGGAGCAAGAGAGAGACAGAGCGGAGGGTGGGTGTGTAGTGGGGGGTGGGGGCATTATGCCAAGCAATATGCCTGCCAAGTGTGGGTCGGCCGTGGGCAGCACTTGTCACTGTGTGTGTAGGTGTGTGCGTGTGTGTGTGGTGAGGTGGGTGGGTGAGCGGTGGTCTTGTCACTGCAGCGTCTAGAGTCGATGGTTACAATATAGAGATTGACATCTAAGGGGCCTGGGCAGAGGTGAGTATGCATACTAATGGCACTCCAACTCAACAGCTTTCTGTCAGAGTTTCAACAAGGGCCGTTGTAGCTCCTTCTGCAATTTTCTGAATGGCACAGGAAAAAAGAAATGCCCGCGAGCCCACTTTGACTCGCACAAGCCAGACTTTCTGACTTACATTTGCATTTTCGGCATTTAGCTGACAGTCTTGTCCGGAGTGACTTGCAGCGAGTGCAGCGATAGAATCATTTTCAATTCCTACATCACCGACATCACAAGCAACCGATAGCAAGGAGGTCAAAGGTCGGAGACACCCTGACAACTTTCTTGTGACCCTAGAATGATTTTGTTATAGAGCAGCACTCGGGACCAAAGTAGGAGCTATTTTCTTTATTACAGCAGCTAGAGAAGGAATATGAGTTTCGCTCTCAGCGCAACAAAGCAGCTAAAACTTTAGTGTGTGCGGTTCACACCATGAGGCCTTCAAATAACAAGGGGAGCGGAATACACAAAAATAATAGAAAACAGAGGAGGCTGGGATGCTTTTTAGCATGAAATGTTGAAGATTGTAGATTGGGTGCTCTTTGGATAAAAAAAGGTGGTCTGGAAATCATACAGAAAAAGACAAATCCAAGTCCTTTATTCTATTTGGCTAGTCAAAATTATAAGTTTCATGTGATGTAACACACCCTATGGCGGCCATAGTGGAGGTGTCACAGCGCTTGGTTAACAGTGATTGCGAACAACATCTAAATGTACAACTTCAACAACTGAATTCAATAGACATGGTTAATTTCTGTGCTATTTGTGAATTGGAAATTGTCATTTCACCATCTGAGCAATTTTGTGTTTAGATAATGTCACTCAATACACCCACCCACACAACAATCTTTATCAGATATATCTCTTTTCTAGCCTGGTTGTTATATACTTAACCATTATTTGCGCATAAGCAATTCTAGGCAATGGAGCTAAAAGCCTCTATAGGACTGGGTACAACTCACTGCAGTGACATAAAGAGAATCAACATATATACCATGGGAAGTAACAGAACATTAAGCTTCATAAACATGCAATCAATTTGCAAAGAGACGGACAAAGCTGAGAGTGTGTCTTCACCAGAAGTAAAGTGGAGACTAAAGCCTTCTCATAACAACGCTTCCTCTGAGACCCCGAGGAGGCGAGCACGTCTCTCACCTTGATGTCGGCGAGCAGCAGCAGCGTTTTCGAAAACTCCAAGCGCTGCTCCTCGGGATGCCGCCGACATAAAAGCAGTCAAGCACTATTTGTTTCGCGGTCCCCGGAGGGAGCGGCGCTGTCACTTTCTGGCCCGGCGAGACGAGAGGAGACAACTTTCTGCCGGTCTTCAAAAACAAACAACGAGCACACAAGACTGAGGAGTGCTGTTCGACAAGAAAGAGCATCAAACTTTTTTTCTGTAGCTGTGACAGAACGGCGCAGCTCGGCTAATTAGACGAGGTCAGGTCGTACAAGTACAAGGGAAGTGAACTTTGTGTCACTGTGAAATCGAAATAAAAATTGGACACGCTTTTCACAGCAGAAGACATCCTTAACATTCTATTATCAACTTTGTGAAAGTTGCTGAAAAATGATACATTCGGTTCGCTCTCCAATAGGATCACAACAACAAAAATGCATTCTCTGCTACCTTGCTCTACCTTGCTCCGGAAATGTGGGAAATTTTAATGCTTTGAATAGAATGCCAGGCTAGTATTTGGGTGACATATTGACTTTTATTGCATATCAAGATGGGTAAATGCATTTGGATAGCATAGCGGGCTACAAAAAACAAAAGCACCATGCCAAAATACTGCAGCTTGTAAATGTTGGAAAAAATTGCCTATTTATTGCTTCAAAATGTTATCCATGTATAGTGGCCTTTAGCCAGAGAACCATTTCATGCCCTATTCTTTCTAGTATGAGAAATACTGTATATCATATTATTTTTGTTGGCCTCCCCATAATCCTCCCTCTGCAAAAGAGGAAGTTACTTATCAAGGATCTACTCTACCTGTGCCAAGCTAAGCTTCACGTTACTGCCTCTTTAACCAGCCCAATATCCTGTGTGTGTGTGTGTGTGCACGCGTGTGTGTGTGAGAGAGAGAGAGAGCGTGTTTTCCATGTGTTTCTTGGAATGAGGCAGACTACGGCTCCTTCATGTTTAGAATTAGTGTGGCACACTATTGACTCAAACACACACGGTCACACACACTTACGCAGACACACTCAGATATGCAAACAGCACACCGCCATGCACACACACCACACACACACAAACACACACACACACACACACACACTACCGGCACACAACCTGTGCACGCAGGCAGACACACACTGAAACACACAGACTGCTGCTCTTTGAGGCCGGGGAGTGAGAGCAGCAAATGATCGCCGTAAAGTTTGCCGTTGCTATCGACAAAGCAGCCTCTGTTCTTCGTTTTGCCCCCCCCACCCTCCAGTCCCCTCAACTGCCCCCCCACCCCTACCCCCCATTTCATGCCTTCTCTCTCCTATATTCCTCTCTCTTTTCTCTCCGTCTCTCCCTATCTCACCCTCACCCTCCCCCCTCCAATCCTCTCTCTCTCTCTCTCTCTCCCCTGTCACTCTCTACCCCTTTTGCTCTCTCCCTTTCCCCTCCGCTCTCTTCCTCTTGGTTCAGTTCACGTCTCTCCTCTCCTCTCTCTCCCCTTGTCTTTCGGATGTAGGGCAGGAAAAGGAAACAGCGCCAAGCTCTGTTTGGCAGGGGGAGAGCAGGGGCTGAGACTGCGGCAAAGGGACTATTTTGAAGTGTGTGTGTGTGTGTGTGTGTGTCTGGCTGCATGGCAAGGAGAGCGAGGTGTGGAGGGGGAGTGGGGAGGAGAGATGGAGGGAGGGGAAGTTCAACCACATGGGCAGAAGTAAGGGAGATCTGCCTCACAGATCAACATGGGCCTTCCAGGTACCTGCAGGGTGCAACTAATTCACTGGTGGTGCTGCCAATCTTTCTTTAGGCTTGTTAGCTTTGCAGTGTTATTAATTCTTACCATTTTACAGTCTGACGATGGCGGAGACAGCTAAATATGCAGCTAAATATGGAAAATGTCCATCATTTAGTCTCATATTCAGTCTTAAAATCTGATTTAAAAGAAGTGACCAAAAGTTTGAGATAATTCCACCCAAGCGGCAGTACTTCAAAAAAAACTTAAAATACATGGACAAGGAAGGAGAAAACGTTTCAGAACAAACAGGAGAGGGAAGTGAGGGGGATGAAGAGAGAGGGGGAAGTCAGCTGGGCAGATGGATGGATGGATTAATTGATGGATCCAGGGGGGGGAAAAAAAGGGAGATGAGCGAGGGAGATTGTAGGTCAGAATGTAAAGTTGGAATTAATTAGGCCCCATTGCCGAGCAAATGAATGGCTCATTGTTATCATGGACAGACAGCGAGGTGGAACAATCTGGGCTTTGTGCTCAAAGTTCACCTCTCCCTCTCCCTCTCCCTCTCCCTCGCTCTCCCTCTCTCACTGAGCGCGTATAGGCGATAGAATCTTTGTGTCATTGCTAATGTTGGTTTGTTACCTTACGATTCAAAATGCTATGCAAATACCTGTGTGGCAGATCACGAACGGAAGCATGCAATATTTACATCATGCAAACAATGTAGACTATAAGATTTGATATAATCTTTAGACAAAAGAGACTGTGCAAATTTCACTCAAGATGTATTTGTATATCTAAGTAAGTAGCCTGTGACCACTACAAATTTTATTATGAGCTCATAACTTTTTTCAAAATTTAACAGCTCACATACCATTGCAACTTAAGTAATATAGAGAGATCAGTAAAGGAATATAAAAAAAATACCTACAAAGGATGGTTTCTAATGGTTTCTTTGCAGAGTTAATCTTAGTGGTTGCATGCTTTGGAGTGAACAAAACCTCAGGTGAGCGTCAGCATGTGGGTTTTATATATATATATTTTTTGTACAATGTACAAAGCTGCTTACATAGATGACATACCAATATTGAATTTTCTGTGCTAAACCGTGTGATTTTTCTTAGCTGTACCTATTAGCAAAATAAAAGACTGACATAAGACATATGGTTGAAACGTGGAACAGTGAGTAAGTCAGTCAGAGAATTACACTAGCACTCTCATACACATTTATAGCCGTTTTGGAACTGATTTTAAGGATGCAACATGGGAATGATGCGACGGACTCCATTGTGGGCATGTTCTCGAAGATTTGTAAATGGAGTAGATGCTTTTTGCTACTTTTTTTTAGCCATCATAACTCAAAATGCAGGTCTCACTTACTGTTTTCAAACAAAGCAAAAGCAACCTTTCCACAGCCTCAAAATACATGTAAAACCTGTATTAAGCTATTACATACTGTCATTCATTCATTCAAAAAATTTAATAAATCCTGATATTAACAAATCTAGTAGTGAGGCAACAGTGTGGCAACAGGGGGTCACATAGAGCAATTTGCACTCACTGCAAAACAAAAAAATGTATCATGTCATTGAACGGATTTTCGTCTTCAAATCTTGTGAACACTTCTGCCCCTGGGATGAGATATTTCACTTGTTTCCAATGCAAATAAACTTCATCAACTTCAATCATTTTCAACTTCAATCAGTAAGTGCATTTTTTATACTATGGGAGTGATCTGCCTTATTCTGCCTTGTTACAAGCTACTGACACTGAGTGAATTTGCATTGGATACAAGTGGAATTATCTCACCCCATTGGCAGAATGTTCCATTTGTTTTAAGAAAAATAAGATCTTAAGCCTGCATATGAGACTAAATAACTTGCTAAGACTTCTATTGAGGAGTCTATTGATCTTGTGCTCTAAAGATAATAAACCTCTGATAATTCCAGCATTGCCGCCAGATAAAGAACCACATAAGCCAATTTCGGTTTCAGAAGAGTGCAAATTGCTTCATCTAAAGACTGTAAATTGTAGCGTTGTGTGCATTCATAGTTAAAGACAATGGAAGTTGTGTACTTTGAGGTGACAAGTAACATCCACACCCCAAATGATTTGCATTAGCTATACAACTGCAAGTAGGTAAGTCGGCTGTTCAAAAAGAAAACTTAATAACGGACACATATGGTTCTTCATGTGCAGGCTTAATGTCTCCAGTAGTATGTGTTTGTGAGCTGCAGTGAGACTGAAGTCTCTGTCTGAACTCAGCAGAGGGGAGAATGGGACGGGCAGGTGGCTCTTATCTCTGGCAGACCACAGCATGGGGACACTCACTGCATTGTATTCCCCTCTCGCTCTCTCGCTCGCTTTTTCTCTGTCAAACACACACACACACACACGCCGGCTGGCTCAGTCCCAACCATCTGCTGTGGAGGACAGGAGCCATACTCTTCAGTGGTGATGTATGGTGTCTGGCTGCTACTTGCCACCTCACCCCACAGTCACAAGTTCAACACTTCATCATACAGCGCAAGAACTGGGTCAAACTCCAATGGCAATTACTTTGAATTCTCTGAATGATTGCATGACTTTGAGTGTGTGAGGAGAATGGTTAGGAGTTGTCCTTTACAGGGGGATTGAACTTGAATCAACTTGGAAAAAAATAAATGGCTTTTGATGAGTTCATATCACATTTTTAGTTGTCGCTAGAATTGAACATTTCTGGTTTCTTAGAGCAGGGGTGCGGTACATGTACTGGATTTAAAAGACCTCATTTGTCTTGGTTTTGGTTGAGCCTCCTGTTTTGGATATGATTTGTTCATTGACGTTTCTCTTTCCGAGACCAACGCAAATAATCTCAACAAAATTATGGGAAGATCAACAAGGTGCAATCTATTCGGGTTCCCTTAAAGCTGGTTCGCGCTGGAGATGCGTGCAAGGTTGTGCACCACCGGCAGCGCCTGCGTCCAGGATTGACCGAACAAAGAGAAACCGGAATTACTGGCTGATTCTGGTGGGGGGGTGGGGGTCTTGTTGGGGAATATGCTGAATTTGCCTACAGCGCAACTAAAGTACTGGAGTTTTCACACGTGGTCATCATGAGAAGCGCAAGAAGCACGAATGCCGAGGTACACAGCTCCCACATGCCTTAGTAATATCGTAGTATTAGCATCCTAACCAATTTGAAAGGTTTATCTGTGTCTTGACTCTGACTCAACTCGGCCCAGACTCATTTTGACTTGGCCTTGAAAGATTAGTCCTCCCAACTCCAGTCCTGTGTCAGGGGTTAAAATTATTTTCCCCATGTTCAATCTCAAAAGCATGCTATGGGGAAAGGGAGAGCATTTGCTAGTAAGTGCTGTTTATTCCTTCCAACTAATGGGGATCTATGCATCAGAGAGACAACCTCTCCTCCCCACCGACATCATGATAAGTGGAAAATTGGGCCTGGAAATGGAGCCCAAGAAGGTTTACGGAGTTTCTCCACCCCGCATAATTGCAGCCTCGAAGCTGGCCGTAATTAATCTTTGAGAAAACTTGTCAAATTATTAATAGGCCCTTAAGTGATGGCCCTGAAAGGAGGCCACTGTTCAGAGAGGGAGAGGGAGCGAGAGCGTTGGAGGGGCTGTTTACTGTGAAAATACGAAGGGGTCGCTCTCCAGGAGTTCCACTACTCCACGTGTCAAGGCTCTCCACACATGAAGGAGTTAAAGGGAAAGTAGGTCTCTCCGGAAACCAGAGAGCTGAGACTCAAACTTGTAATGTCATCAGGTATGAAGTGTGGAGCCGTTCCACAGACAATGAATGGGAGACTGACTTTGCGGACCCACCAAGTGGCTGTCTGAGTTTTAATACCCAAACGAGCTTCATTCTATAGTAGTGTTATCAGTTCAGAACCAGAAAATGTACACTTATTCCAATGTCCCCCTAAAGAATCCCCTCTATCTCTCTTCTTAGCTCTTATTCTATTTCTTTTCCTTGTACTTTGCAGTTTGCATTCCTGATTTTTGGGTGCTTGTTATTTTGGTGATCTAGAAATTGAAGCTTATTCTGCTTGCTTTGGCTTTTTTTGGCTTTGGGAGAGAGATGTTCATGTTCACATATGTTCACATCGGAATTCTACTGTATATGTAAGGTCTCCTTCTTCCCTAACACTCACACCCTTTACCCTCTCTGTCTCTACCCCCACCCTCTTCTCCTGGTGAACACAACAGCCATTGTTTTCACTAACTGGCCACTTCACACCATCCCATTCACACTTTCGCATCTATGCGAGCCTGTCCATCTAGCTGTGCAAAGGAAGGATCACTCTATTCTTGACCCATGTCCGTTTCCCTGTGATTGGTCAAAATGTGCGAATGGCCAAGTCACACATCTCATAGAATTCACCCCACAAAGAAAAAAAACAAAGAATATGAAAAGTTGAACTGAACAAACCTTGCTTTTTTGTTGGAATGGCCACATCCAAAATCACGTGTATTTATGCAGAGGATATTGCTCACTTTTCCTAAGTAGAGTTGATTGTTTTCATGTGAACATAACTGCTAATTTGGATTTTTACTACCTTGTCCTACTTATGGAGGTAAAGTGCAAGTCTTGCTAAAATCCACATCTGGTTGATGAAGATCAAGAAGTACATCTTCATATAATCAAATGACACAATATACTGCTCTGTCCGCTTAAATTTTGTATGCTCCACATCATAAACAAATAAACTATGTGTGATTTTTCCATTGTCTTTTCCTAAAAATGCACTCTCGGAAATAAGAGAACAAGAGGTACAACTCTGTTTTCTGACAGTGTGCTGTAGGTACAGACAGGTCGCAAATTTGTGTAGCATAAGACGTAAAATTACAGCTTTGGCAGCAATCCTGGAAGTTGTCTGTTGATCCGTACATCAACAAACCTATGGCCATATTTTATGCTTATCTGAGAATGGCAGAGAGAAAGCGCTTTGCAACAAGCAATGCAGAGAGTAGCATTAAGATTTATTGAGGCCTTATCAAAGTTGAATGGCTCGGGCCTCCTGAAAGATCAGTTCACTACTGAGAACCTTCTACTAGAGTGGGTTCATAATACACTCTGTAGTCAATTTTATGTCACTCTCTAGTGTTCCTGTTGTGGAAACTAATTACACGCTTCAGCAGTTGACTACCTCTTCTGTTTTCATGAAGTAAAGGAAGAAAAAGATAGGAACGCATTCAATGAAGAAAACAGACTCTATCCTAAAAATAAGAAATGAGCTCAAATATTACCTGTTGTGAAAGAGGAATTCAATTTTAAATTCTTCAGGTATAAAGCAACATAAGCTAGAGTAGGTTCATTGAATGCTAACAGTAGAGGGAAATAATTTGCTCAGATTTACAAGGGGTGGGCAAATAAAACTGTAAATCGTGATTTCATTTTTTTCTTTTTTTTGGGGGGGGTGACATCTTTGGTACTATGCAGTTATTGCTGTGGTGTTTTTGCACGGCTCTTCGCAGAGATCTCGTCAATAAAAAAGTGTGGCCAGTAATGTGACATCTTTTCCCATGGATTTTCTCAAACACATCACTACCAGACAGCAGGTGTTTAGAACAGCAAATGGAAAAGCTGTCATAAACTGGGTATCGGTTGAATCACTATTGAGTCATACTGATGGCCGTTTATTTTTATCCTACTGACAATCTATTATTTCACCATTTCTGTCAGCAAGAGGCTACATGCCACCCAGTCCGCAGCTTCCTGGACGTTGTGTCCCATGTGTGCTGTGTGACTTCTGGGGATTAATGGAACGTTGTGCGTTGGTACATTATTCTCAACTGGCAGACCAGGTGGCATCCACTGAAGAATGTCAATATTTGCTGACGTTGAGCTTGTACCAGTGTCTGTGTGTATGTGTGTATATGAGCATGCAAACATGCAAGTGTTGTTCCAGACACACAGCGCTGGGAACAAGGGGTAAATGGTGCAGAAGACAAACAATGTAAAAAAGAAAAAAGAAAGAAAGAAAAAAAGAGCACGTTTTAGGCAGGTTGTTCAATCAGTCTGTGTATAACGGCTGTGTTTGAGCGGCGAGATGGGACATGGACAACAAAACTGAAGCAGGAAGTATGGGGGGGGGGGGGGGATTATTACATTGGTGCGACTGGATCAGTGTGTCATCCGTGTTGCAATTCAATCAGCAGTGTTAGCTTCACAACAGGCCAGTACTATTTGATAGCTAAAGAGAATCCTTTTTATGGCTATTGAAAAGCTTTTTAAGTATTTTAAGGTGGAAGTACAGTATTTCACATGGACAGAAACCTGTATGTTGTGTCTTTCTGTCTATGTTGTGTCTTTGTTCTGAGAAAGCTCAGTGAATAAAACTGTCTATCCACTGTGCTAATGTATATTCATTACTGTGTTAGCAAGTTTTCAGTGTATGTGTGATCAAATGTGGACTGTACAAGACTGTACACACAACAAAACCATCTCTGTGTTGTTAACCAGTGGGTTCCACTGCTAAATTTGAATGTTTCTGCTAAATTTCAATACTTACTTAGGTTTGGGTTAGTATTCACAACTATTTTTTATCATTGTTTTAGTCTACTTAGGTACCAAATGGTTGGGGTTTGCCACATAGGATAATACCAAGAGTTCCAGAAAGTTAAGACAATTGAAAGAATTTGAACATCAATTAAGTAAAATTTCCTACCCAACAGAATTGTGCCAATGCATTACAAGCAGCCACGAAACACTAAGAATTACACCCCGAGTTAACAACAACACTCATTCTAAAATTTAACGAAAGGCTTTGGGATGGTTTCTACATCCCAGTGACAAATTCCTATCTCCTTTAAAGAGATAACCTTTAGGTCACGTTGGAGGTAGTCCGCAATCTATCCAGATCTCACATTCGTGGGAAATGACCTAAATAACCCTGTGTGTGTGCGTGTGTGTTTTTGTGTATGTGCAGCATTGTGAAATGTCGCAGTTCCATGTCTGACACTTGACAACTGACAGGTATGTGCTCTGGAAACCGTTCCAAACCGATTCTTCCTCCATGGATGAAAAAAAAAAGCCCGAAGGCCCTACTGTTTGTGGTGACTTCTCAATGAAAGAGGCGTGTGTGTACATGTAAATGCCCAAAGGGGAGCACACTAGCTATTCTATTCTTCCTCAACACCATGTTTCATGCCCACTTGAAAGCCGTGCTGCCTTGTGCCAAAGAGATTACACATTTCCTCAACTAGTGCCATAGGGTTAAGAAGCTTGCTGCTTGTGTGGGTGAGTGCGTTTGTGTGTGAATGAATGGTTGAGTAACAGTAACACACACACACACACAATTACTTACAAACGACAGAGTGCATGTTTTGCCCTAGAAATAGAGGGCCTCTGTATTTTTCAGTACTTTGTACCATGCAAGTACTTCAACAGGAGCCTGATGTGCTAAACTCACCACATAAAACAAATGGGTGACTTTGAAACTGATGGGGCTAGGAAAGGTACTGAACTGAAAATATAATCTGTAGAAATGTGCATTAAGATGTTATTTATAAGGTTACATTTATCTTGCCAACCTAAGTTCATCAGGTAGGGCGTTCCAAAGCCTAGAGGCCTCGATAACAAATGGGTCACCTTTGCTCTTTAGCCCAGACATGGCGACGGTCACGAGGTCACTGCCTGAGAATCCCTCAAAGCCACAATGTGAAGAGGCGTGACAATCCACACCAACCGACTCTGATGACTCTACAAGTTTTAACCCCTTCCTGTTTGCACAACCGGCCCCAAGCCAGGAATAGAAGCAACATCTTTGAACCAACTTTCACAGACAGAGAAGTGTGACAGAGAAGCCATCTATGTTAGCATTCTATTGTAACTGCTTGTAGTAACCGGTGGGTGTGATAATTCACATAGTGAGTGTATTTACATGCACACAAATAATTAGATCTTAACCCGGTTAAGCCATTACTAAGGTAATGTCATAATCAGAATAAGCATAACACGATTAAGACATCTAGATTTCTGCTTAAATTGTTGTTTTATTAAGGTGTCTAAATTCCTTCATCAGATTTTTTTTTGGTGTGTGTGTGTGTTTTCTTTTTGTTTTCTTCTTTTTTAACTGTGCATGTCATAACTGTCACCAGACGCAGTGATCCCGGTGCTATTTTTACAAGCAAGTGCCTGACAGCAACTTCTGCATTTGCAAAGGATTGCAAATAAGAACGCTCCTATTAAAGTGTTCCGCACAACGCAAAAAAGAATAAAGAAACACAGAGAAAGGTGGAAAAAGACTTGTGACATGTTCACATGCGGACAAGAAAGGAGAGGAAGTGCTGGGAAGGCTCGTTGTTACATCGGTTCCTTTAGACATACTCGGTGTCAGGTAAGTTGTTAGTCACAGACAAGTATACAAATACTTTCCTGTGATTGTCTGATCTTCCTGGCACTCACTGTATTGTCAACCCATCGAATTTGGCACCCAAGTATGATAAAATAAACTATAGTATAGAAAGTATTGGCAAAAACTATTTGAACCAGGTCTGCTGTTGGCTTTCAACAGAGGCGTCCACACACCAGAAAGCAGCTGAACGAGCACAGCGTAGTAGATGCACACTTCGCCAGGTGGTTTGAACAAACACACACACACACTTGGCAGTAGCCAGGCGGCCGAGGACCTCAGATATGCTGTTGACAGAGATTGTCAGCACTGTTCTCTCCCTCTCTCGCACTGCCTCTCTGCATGTGACAGAGTTTACTTTGGGCTCTTTCAGCTCCCCCTAGTTAGAGCGAGGGCGAGACACAGATAGAGAGAGAGAGAGAAAGAGAGAGAGAGAGAGAGAGGACGAGGACGAAAAGAGGAGAGCGAAAGAGAGAATGAGTTCAGGGGGAGGAGAGGGCCTCATAAAGGGAAACATTTGCAAACCGGAAGGGAGTTATGTAAATGGGTTAGTCATTAAGGCCTTCCAAAAGAGAAGAGGCCGGATTGGGGCCAGGGGCAGGCGGGTAGGCAAGCAGGGGAACATAAACCCATTATGTGAATAGGCTTCTCTGTTCAAAGTAAGCTCCTCTTTCTTTCTTTTTTTTTTTTTTTTAGCTTGGATTTTGTTTTCGGGGGTATATAGGCCTTACTAAAGGGCCTATATCAGCGATACGTTTACACTTCCCAGAATGTCTACAGAAAGGTTGAAGCAGTCATTTGTTCCTAGTGCAATGAAGCTTTGTACCTGACTCATCCTTTCAGCGAGGCTTCCCGGTAGAAACTGATCGTTATTCACCGTGTGCCTCTGTATCTTACTGATGTTTGCTGTTGTCTGTGGCTACATTCACACCACAGGCCCTCATGCTGAATTCCAAATTGCTTCTCATACCTGATTTTCTTTGGATGACTGTTGATGATACTTATTGTAGGATGTAACCCATATCTGACACCAATGTGAACTGACAGCGATGTTAAGAAGACACGCATTTGCAGAGTAACATCCAGACGTCATCCATGCTTCTCTTGCTTGTTCCCTGCTTGTTTCGAACACATTTCAGTTACGGTATGTGCCTTCGAGTTTTGACTAAATTGAGGCATCTCTCCAAAAGTCGGCTATTAGGCTTTCCTTCCATTGTTGTGTCCCGTTGTCCTCCATGCTAACGCTGGCTCAGCCAAGCTGCTGTGGGGACCGATACTCTGACGACTGTCTCAGGTGACTGATGTAACACGTACTTACTTGCATGGCAACACTGACAAATTCCAATTTGAGCGTTGAAATACAAGTAGAATGTATGTCGCATGCCTCGGGATACGATTTTGCACAGCATATCCATGTGGTCCAGACTGGAATCGAAAAAATACGATTCCATGAAGCTTTCTGCAGTTCACACTGATTAGAAATCATCAGATCTGTGTCACATGTGAGGGAAAAAAGAACAGAATTGGGACACTTTCAGCTGCAGTGTGAGCAGTGCCCTGATTGTTCGATGTTCTGTGTATTTTATCGTTTGTGGTGTTTTAGTGATACAGTACTTTTCCACTGTGGGATCAATGATGCTCTGCCTCCACTGCTGATAAAAAAGGACAATAGGAAGCGTTTTGGTTACTATTACTGATTAAAGTAATAATCTGCTACATTTTCATATAAATAAATATCTGTCTACTCTCTTTTGCCGAGTGATGTAACACTATTGCGATTCAACCTATACCCAGTTCATGAAAGATCAAAGAAACATGAATCTTATAGATTATTACTTTAAAGATCCTTTCAATTTAGTCACTGCAATCTTTAGAATGATAAAAGCTCCAACATCTAACTTTATTAGATACAAAGCATTGTACTCATCAAGCAGACATTGCAAACTACACAATACCAAAGAGCCAGTTCTGGCAGTTGTAGATCACATAGCTGCTGTCACAGACATGAAACACAGGAGAGAGAGCGAGAGAGAGAGAGAGAGAGAGACAGACAGACAGACAGAAAGACAGACAGACAGACAGAGAGAGAGAGAGAGAGAGACAGACGGACAGAGAGTGACAGACAGAGACAGACAGAGAGAGAGAGAGACAGAGAGAGAGAATGTGTGCACAGGATCTTCGGTCTAATGTGACACCTATCAAAGCCTGGTGTATAATTTACACAGGAAGGGAAGAGCAACACCTGAGCCTTGTCTGTCAGGAGGCAGGAGACAGCTTGTAGCTTCAAGGCTTTCAGTGTGAACGGGCAAATGTGATCTGGCACACAGAGGCATGGACTGCTCACAGCTGTAAAAGCTGGGTGGTAGTCGTCGAGTCTAATCTTGGCCTTGAGTCTGGTCATAATTCCAGATCTCTATGGTCTTTGACTTGCCTGGGACTCAAGGCTATTGTAATCTTCAACACTCTGAATTTGCTCTGTTTTCATCAATGTCCTTCCCTCTGAGGCTACAACAACCCAATTTCTTCCTGGGGATCATTGAAGTTTCATTTAAATCTTCCAAGTCTAAATCTTTTGACTTGTGTCAGTGTCATCCATTGCTGTGTTTCTTTGTTTGCACAAAATTGACATAGTCCTTTGAAAAAATAACACCATATCCATGTTATCTCCATCTAGTGCATAGGCTATCATCCAGAACAGCATGATAGGAATACAATTGCACAATATTTAGTGTATCCTGCCTCTTAAATGTTGTGGTCTTGAGAAAGATCAACTGTTTCAGTCTAGGTCTTGACTGGGACTCGACTGAAGTGATTCTGACTACAGCTGTGAGTAGGAATAGGGAGTAGTACTTCTCTGGAATTATTTTTTTTTGTTTTTACTTGAACATCCAGCCTGACACAGGGAATGTTGCTCACTGACTAGCTGAGCATCAAACCGTGCAGTACGGCAATACTGAGCTCCACTTGGATCAAACTACCACAGGATGTCACTGTTCTTCAATACTCCATGGTCCAAGAGGCCAAGGGGCGAGCTGGACTGGGATCCTTGGTCTTTGCTTTTTTATTTCAATAAAGATCGGAAGTTGCAGTAGTCTGAAGGTTACAGAAAGTCTCCCTTCCCTCAACAACTGCCATCAAAGTGTCGTTGAGCAAGGCACTGAACCCATAACTACTGAAGTCTGTGGTCTTACTGGGTAGCTCCGGGTATGAGTGGTTGATGTGCGTAACCCTGCCTTCCCACTGGTAACGATTCAAGCTCATTGATCAGAAACCAGGGTGGAGGGCAGTAGTCCATTGATCCTAGATTATCACCTATACTCTGTTGAGGATTTATAAATATAAGCCTTTAGGTACCTTCTTCAGGAGAATAAACTTGGCTCTTTATGAAAGGGTTTCAATCTTAAGCAATCTACCCAGTAGTGAGAAGCCTACAATACAAGAGGTATAATACAAGAGACATAATTACAGGACCTTTGTGCTGAAAGGAACACCTTGAGACAGAGAGCCACATGAAGCTACTTTTAGCCATGATCCATTGAATGTGCTGCCTTTTGACCAATGCAATCTTTTCACGTAAAACAAAGCTTTTTGATGTTAACAAATATGGGCTTTGAGCCAGCTGTGTAAGGAGAGAGGAGCTAGTTAATAGCCCGAGGCATTGGGGTGTGAAGAAACATTGATCTAGCAGAGAACTAGAGAAAACCACTCCCAGAGCAGTACAAAGAGCCTTTGGCTTATATTTATCAAGTCTCTCCGAGCAGGGCCACTCATCTAGGATCACTGGTCAGGTCACGCCACCATCTGAACTTCACTCTGACTACAAGACTGACAAATCACCACTCTAACATAATTGACTTTTAGAGGTACCAGATCATAAAAATAATAGATATCTGGTCACCAATGGGGGCCATAAACTTAATTGAATAAAAGAGAGAAAAGTGGCCTCAAATCAGCACTCTACTATACTTTGACTTTTAGATGTTATAGATAAACACATATATTCTCATCAACGACACAAGGGCCATAAACTTCACCGACTCGAAAATGGTCTCGTATCTGCACTCCCGGTCTCAAATAGTTTATGAATATTACTGCTGTCTCATAACTCCAAAAAGTCAGCTGCTGAATTTCATAGAACAGCAATATTCTGCGATTGTCACCCGAGCGTTTTCCAAATTGTACAAACAATTGTGAAAGGGTCTCTTTGGCTCCAGTTTCATGAATCTTACATTGCACTTAAAGGAAAACTTAAACTTAAACTTTCAACTGAAGAAAATAAATTAATCTATTATGTCAGCCCTGACAATGAGGATCTCCTTGATGAGGGAGAGGCTAAAGATGGCTTCTTAGTGTCCTGAGGTATTGGTAAGACAGACGAAGAGGCAGAAACTAATTTAGTTGAACAGGAAAGCCAGTGAAGGGAGAAACATGAAGACACGCAATGTTTGGACAGACAGTGGACATTGCCAGTTGTTTCAGTGGAGGAGGAAGGATCCACTGTCAAATAAAGGTACAAATAAGTTAACAGGCTGCCAAAGACGCACATGCACATGCCTTGTATAGTAAAATAGGACACTCTCAAGAACTTTGGCACAGACAAGGGAAATGTGTTGAGTTGCTAGTGAGACTGCTAGACTCTGCCAAGCTATCTCTGGCTCCATCTAGTGGACTTAATGAATACAAATTGCTCCAGTGCTGCCACAGGTAATGCCACTTAGACTTGGTACCAGTGCCACAAAGTGTTGGTAAGGTAGTTTCGTCAACAGGAGAGCACAATTTGCCCAACGTCGGGGAGGCAAATAAGCTACAGATGAGCTAGTTCATTTAACCAGAACAGCTTTTTAAGCGTGATGCAACTTTCAAGTTTTGGCTGTTTTCTGCCCCCTCTGCCATTTTGCCAGTTAACATGAAGGGAGGAGGAGGGAGGGAGCTTGTTAGAAGAGACAAGAGCAGAGGTGGAAACTCTGCATAGAAGGTACGCAGTTGCATCAAAATGCCAAAGAAAAGGTTTGATACCGCTAGAGGGAACAAGTTAATCTATAAAAGTACTAAATAATTCATACCTACAGTACGTTATTGTCAGCATAAACATGATGGATGAGTTTCACTAGAGCATGGCTAAATTGATCAACTTTCATCTGAAAAAGTTTTCTTTAAGCTATCGAATGAATTTTCCTCAAGACACAAATTAACTATTAATCATTTTTGAATTGCCTTGAATGACATAAAAACGTGACTCTTTGGCATATGTTTGAAGCTTCAATTCACATTCACATTACTTGCCTTGTGGGTGAACTTGTTCTTTGTCCTTGGTAGCATAGGCCTAATAATTGCGTCCCCAAGCACAATAGGGCATCTTGGTGACTTGCATTGCTCATGGTTAGATTTTAAGGCAATTGTTACAAGTGGTTCTTTTTTAGTATTATATTTTCATGTAATTTCTCCTTTATTGGACTGAATACTATAGTGAAGGCCAGGATACATAATAAAGAAAGGGAATGGCAAGTGACTCAAACAACTGAGAAATAGAATGGGCCTGATGACTGACTGGGTGGCCTATCAACAAGTGTGTAATCCTCCCAGACTGAAATGTGGACACCTAAAATGAATGAGTAAAATTAACAATTAGGAGGATCCATCAGAAATACTTGCTTGCATAGGTTTTTTTTTGTTTTAAATCAGTAATGTCAAATCACATTTATCACTTTGAATTTCAGTATTTTGCTTCCAAAATGCACATTTAAGTTCCACTTGACTCCAGTTTTCTTATGCCAAGTGCCTGCCTAACCTTTTTTAACTATGCATTCGCAAAATTTGGAAGAAATGTCGCCCTTCTTAGTTGTCCATTAAAATGACTGGGGCACAGTGGATGACAAAATGCAAACTATTTAGCTCCATGTTGCTTATTATCAATAACCATAAAACCTCCTTTTTGCAATGACCTTTAGGATAATATCTGTTTTATCATTCAATCCTTTAGACATGACACAAAATCAATCAATCAGCCATTTGATTTGCATAATTCACGGGCAGAGCTTTTTTTTAAAAAAAAAATCTCATACACAAATGAGAGCAAAGTCATTAATCAGTATAATTGTTATTTATTCAACATCATCATCATAATTTTATCCACTAGTGCCATGTAGCAAGATGGTGCATAAAACCCCAAATCAAACATAAAACTTGACTGACAGGCTTTTGAACTTTATTGGCATTTTTGCAAGACATCACCTTTGAGTTTTATTCCAGTTACATAAATGCATAACAACCATATCTGCTCCAGAGGATGTTATATGGATTATCTTGGACAAAAATAGTTTGGCTGTTGTCTCTTTTCTTCTTTTATTTACAAATAAATGTAATTGTACTACTAACCTTTTAGTCCTAGTATTAACCCACTCAATCAGGTGCATAAATCATGCATCAGAGCTTAATTCATTGAAAGATGTTGATATTGCTGAAAGAGGCTTTAGTGGGATATGACTCATGAGTGGAAAAAAACTATCATTATTGTAGCATTAAAAAAAGTTTGGCAATACTTAAACTGTCACAGTTTAGGCTAAAAGCAATGAAACAAGACACACAATAACAATATTATAGTTTTGAAAATAAAAAGTGCAAAAGGCAAAATATCCATTTGGGATGATTAAGAATTCCAGTTGAAAAACTTGGATGGCTAAGATAATTTTGTCTACCCACCACATCAAGTTAAGCAGATTCACAAATCATATACAGAAGTTCTTGAAAGTGCAAATATCATGAATTGGCATAAGCTGGTATATACATTTCATTTTCTGGATGAAAACATGACAAAAAGAAATCATCAAAAAGCATTTTTTCTTTGTCCAGTAGGGCTCCATTTTCATGGTGCACATGATCATAGACATTATGAACCTTATGAACTCATAGTCCATTCACAATGGATAGTATCCCCCCAATTTCCTGTTTATCACTGTTACGCTCACGTGTAAATGTGATATCTTGTGATATCATTCTGATGTTGCAGGTTCAAAGTTTATCACATGATAAAAAGGTGGCTGTTTTCTCCACACAACCCAACTGCAGCATTCACTGTGCTGCCACCTTCTCAATGGGAGCTAGTTTCTCACTCCATGAAAAGACAGAAAGAAGTCAGAAGGACAGAAAGAAATTGTAATTTAATCTAGTCCTAACAAGCCAAATCCCAGAGAGAGATCCACATGTAGAACTACTGTAGGACAGGGTTTCTCTAAATCATGCAGAACATGCAGACCTGGTCATATTTAAAATGGTTTAGAACATTTTAAAAAGTTTAGTTTTAGTTTTGCATTGCTCATCTTATATTGTTTTTTCCTCTGATTCTATTATTAAGAGACTTTTTGTGGATCTCTGAGATCAATCAGAAGCATCTTGTTGACAAGACTGTGCAGTCCAGTCCGTTGGGTACACAATTATCAAACCCAAATAATAAAGAAATGAAATTTCTTTATTGTGATAATGTGATGCCTCTATGTCTACAAAGATTCAGAAGGACTGCTTGTTCAATCGATAGCACCTCAGCCTTGTCCAAAAATTCCTAACCATTTGACTCTGGACCTGATGGCAGATTTGGATCTCAGATTGGGATTGAACTCCACCTCTGATGCACTCGACTAAACAATTCAACTATAGCTAATTCATTATCACAGGAATTTACATTCACAATTAGGTATTTACGAAGGACTAAATTGCATAAGACCCTTTTTTTCAAAGATTATTTTACCCAAGCCTGGCGAGTAACAGTTCTGTAAAACCCTATTTATTCTACTTCCATGACAGCACAGTTGGGAAATGCATACAAGACTCACTTGCCATGAAGTCCTGCCTCTGTGCCACTCTCCACTGATTCTACTTTAGCCAGGGTGCTTGACTGTGTGTGCTGCACTCCACTGTGGCCTAAAAATACTATTTTAACCAAAGTACCTCCTTTGATAAGCTGTGTTCCATGGTAGCTTACAGATACTGTTTTGCCAGACATAGTTGGCAATCAGTTTGGAGAAAAACAACACGTATGAAGCATGATGTCAACCAATGAAACAACACACTCTTCTCTATTGCTGTAATATCACGGGCGAGTTCAGGTGACCTGTAGAACAATTTTTAAAGCTGTATATCATGTTTTACAGCTGTCTGAGAAGGACTGGTATGATAAATTGTGGAATTGTCTATCCTTTGTTGTAAAATATGGCCAAGTACAGATGATATACAGTTTTGGTTTCACTAGACAGCCGGTGGTTAGGCAAGCATAGTGGAAACATTATTTTTATTTGCCTTTGATTCAATCAGAGATTGCCGACCAAGGAATAGAGAGGGTGCAGTCACTGTCATCACAGGAAGTCTGTTATTAAATGTACAATGGCTGCATGGTGGCAAAGTTTACCCACCTCCTCTAAAAATAATGTCATGATGGACGGAGATTGATACTGCATAGGCCTGACCACCATGACAAAGTTCTCATTGAAAGTCGAGAGAAATCAGAAAGTGAAAAACTGCAATCTCTGAAAAGCTTTTTTGCTTAAGTGTGTGTGTCTGTTCAAGGTTAGAGTTAGACATAAGGTTTCCAATGAGGTTCAGGTAAGAGTTAAGTTTAGCATCAACTTCTTTATGTAACAAGTTCAGGCATTCTAGATCAGGGTTCCCATCCTGGACCTGATGGAAATTGTCAGTCTATAAATTTTTCATCAACTCAGAAATAATTGAAAACGGCAATTTGTACAGTTTCCTGTCTTAGCGAGCGGGCCAAAAGTTCTCAGGTCAGGGCCCATACATTAATTCAGTTGATCAGTTTTTTCCAAAACAAAAACTGGGTACGTGAAAGGATGATCAGCAGGCCTATAGTTTCAATTAAAAGAATATAAAATGTTTTCATTCCTGTGTTCTAAATATTCTGAGCCGTGTCTGGCCATGGTATAGCAAAAGAGAATACATAAAGAAGAGAGTCAACAGGAATTAGGCGCCTTGGGAACGTTTGATGCATTCAGTCTTGAAACTAAACAGAACTGCAGAGTCCTTGATATGTAAACAGATCAATGAATATCTCTGGTTTTCCCCATCCACTTGACGCACATTTGTAGCCCTAGCCGACTTGGTTCGCGCCCCTGCTCCCCTCAGTGAGCGTTCTCAAGGCGGAAATCTTTCCTCTTGCCTTTTTGGCTTCTAATTTTCAGCTTTGTCAGGGTGGAGAGGATGACATGTTAGGGAGCACACACACTATGACTGGTGAATTGGTTCTTACACATTTTCCATTATGAAATTCTTCACCAGACGGATTGGAGATTTATCATTCAGCTCAAGGCTGATAATATTACCGTTTCTTACTGTAGTGGTGTATGCAGACTATCAGAGGCAAGTAATTCAATGCAAGGTAAAATTTCACTGACTTTTGCTTTGACTTTTGTTTTTTTCTTTCGATTTTCCATACTTTGGAGACCAACTTATTACCCATGGTGGAAGTGCTGAAATAGTATCACTGTTTGAGTCATGTGAATATGAAGACACCATTTCCAAGTTGCTATATATGCTTTTTGGGTAAAATATAGAGAATCCAATCGGTTTAAGTATTACTTTGTCAGCTAAGGACTTAAGTTACCTACTAGCCTTCAAAACAAGTGCCATAATTTGCTTTAATTTTGTGTTTGTCAGAGTAGGTGTCACTTTTTTCAAATGTTGGATCTCTCATCTTGGAACAACCCTCTTTATATGCTCATTTTGGAGAACTGGTTTCAGATCAACACTCCTGCTCTTGAGATATATGACACATATGGCGGCCTGGTGTTTCAGACGATTCCAGCACAGACTATGTAAAGATAATCATGAATCATAAAAAATGGGAGGTCAGTGGAAAAAAAGAGTTTTGATTCAAAGGAGGGTAGGGGGAAAAAAACAAAGCCAGGAAGAGATCTGATCATCAAAGAGATGGTTCAGCAGTAGAAGCTTCAGAGTGAGTCATGTTATGCTTTTAATGAGACTGGTGACACTCTCTCCCCAGTTCTTTCCTTCATTCCTTCCCTACCTCCTCTCTTCACTGCAAGGCTTTTAGGTCAGGTCATTCGGGGGGGTGGAAAGGAACTTCACATTAGGGAGGAATGGAGATGGTGTGGAAACCTGTGGAAAATGACAAACTCATTAGGGCTACAGCTTCATCCACATGTACATGTGTCCCAGTCATAAATGGAAAAAAAGGGTGAAAAAAAGCATACTTAAAAAAACAAAAAACACTATCATCCATAATTTTGAAAGTAGAATTCTTACAAATGTTCCTTTTAAAAACCCCACACTTTTTCCAGACCTTCAATTCTTGACTAGATTTGAAGATATTAGTTAGTAATCAGTATGATGTATGCTGACAGAGGATGAGCAATATGACAGTATGTCAATTAGGACACTATGTTCTGTAATGAGCTCGGGAATAAGGGCCTTTACCTTTAGTAGAGGAAGAAAAGGCGTGTTCTATGAGAGGTGGCCATGTTCTCTGACATGTTGCGGACTTTCAGATAGTTGACGAAGCCCCTGAAGAAGAGCAGGAGACCTGGGGAGGGCGAAGGCAGTTATTATTTACTCACATCACAACAGAGACTTCCACTGTAGAGTATGGATGGAAAGGATATCAGCAGCATAATACACATATATAAGGACTTTCAAAAAACAATTCAGACCATCCAAAATGGTAACTTTTTTTCAGGTAAGACTTTGTACTCACCAAGCAACAGGAAGATCCACCAGAGCCAGTATTGACCATTGAAGTAGCCAGTGAAGTAGTCAGAGAACTGGAAACGAGAGAGGAGAGGTAAGGATATGTATATTTCATTGTTGAGTCTTGTATTGTATGACAAACACACGCACAAAGGGATAATAAACAATAATCAAGACTGCGCCTTCAGAATATGTGGAACCAAGTTGAGCTCAGTGTACAGTGAAAACTCGGTACATTACAAATGCAAAAGCATAACTTCTCCACTCTTTACGTACCCTGACAATGAGAATCCACTTGATGAGGGAGAGGCCAAAGCCACAGATGGCTCCATAGCGTCCTGCGATGGTATTGGTCAGACAGAAGGACAGGCAGAACCCAATCCAGTTGAACAGGAAGGCCACTGGAAGGAGAAACATGAAGACACACACATAAGTGCACAATTTTGGTCATGAACTCTGGTTTATAAAAAAAAAAAACCCTGAACATTACATCTCTATGACATTCATGAACAATCATTCAGACCTTAAGTTCAGTAGAGCTTTGGTGTAGACATGTAATACTTCATGTAATACTTTTCTTTTAAAATGGCTGTCACCCAGCAACTGTAAAGTGTTACTCATAGAATGACAAGCAAAACCTAATTCATGTAAATGGGGAGGCCTGTGATGGAGGACTAACTATGTGACGACTATGAGTTTTACATTTATTTTGAGGCTATAAAAGGATTGTTTACATTTGAAATGTTTGTAAATGATATAACTTGTATTTTGAGTTATGCTTGGTTAAGAAGGACGTTTATATTTCATCGAAGTTGTCAAGAATTTGTCAATATTATCAAAAACTTAAATAAGTTCCAGACTGTATCTTTGTGATTGGCTGAAAAATATACTCATACTCATCCAAAGAAGTGTCTTGGGAGACCTCACCTCATTGGAAATTGTTAAATGTTGAGACCTACTCAACTCTAAACTGCATCATGGCCGCCACCTTGTGGTGAAACCATAGGGACACAACAGCAACCATCACTACCCAAGGCAGGTGCATGTTTGCAAAGTCACGTGGTACAGTGGTTCAACAAGTGATGTTCCCCATGTTAGCCACCCGTCCAACTTCATTCTATACACAATACAAGTAGGCTTATTAACTTATACAAGGTGAAGCACGGCTCCTTTAAGTGATTTCTGTTATCAATGATTGTGAATGTTTCAACACTGATGTTGACAAATAAGCTTTTTTATCGTCAGACGCATACATTTCCATGACATCTACTACAATACCCATAAGCCTCGCTAACTCCCGACCAATCACACTATCAGTTCAGCTCTTACACTTGTTCTACTGTCCCTCTCTCCTCAGAGCCGCAGCAGCCCTGGTATCCTAACACCCTGCATGGCTGTTTGAAAGAAGAAAAAGTCTGATATGTCATTCTTTCAAGCATTCACTCTAAGGGAATCTGTAAAATGCTGTATAATTAGTTACAATCCAATTATCATAGAGCCAGGTAGTCGATCGAAATGGTGCTGTGGCGTCAAGCACTATGGAAATTGTAGTCCTTTACCAAGCTAAGGCTCTTATGTACACAGTTTTGTACCAATGTTTTTTTTCTTGTTCTTCTTAAATTTCAAAATTGAAATCCAATTTACTCTTGCACTGTAAATTCTCTTATTGATTGAACGAGTGCAACCATATAGAACCCAGCTATTTTTAAATCTGGGTGCGACAAATGAACAGCCAAAACACTAACCAAACCTTGATGACATTGGGATTACCACATGACTAGCCAGCTCTGGGGAATTTAGTGAACTGTAAATGAACTTAACTGAATTTAGTTCCTTTAGTGAACTGTATAGAATTACTGCCTCTACTCAACTCATTTACAGACTGTGTATTGAAAGAAAAAAGATGTGGTAGGGCATCAAAGTAACTGAAAAACATTTGGCTACTCCTAAATAACAGAAAATAACAGAACAAGTAATGATCTGGGCAAAGAAATGGATACACAGTACTTAGGATGTATGCCTGTGTAAGCACACTTTTCTAACCGTTGACTACCAACACCGCCAGTGTGGTTAAGCAACTGAGACAGACCATGTAAACTGACTAAGAAAGGCCTTTTTCAAACAGACTATATGGGGATTTACACGTGGCATTGAGGACAGAACATCAATTGATGGTTGGAAAAAATGGATGGTTTGCGGAAATCTGCTTCCCATCATTTATGGTTGTATTTACACTGGCTTAGCGCCCTAGGTAGACACAACCTCCATGACTCTCATATTTTTAAAGAGCTTTCAAGCTTTATTGTGTTATCCTTGAAAAAATTAGAAGCTCTTGATCATCTTTTTAATATGAAATACATACAATTCATTCATCTGCATTGGGAAATTAATGCCAAATGTCTCACAAAATTCTGCCTCTCAGGAGAATGTGCTTCCTCGCCATATCTGCAGTTGCACACAACAGTACGAGGTGGCTCAAGGGGAATGATAACACTTCTTGTTTACAACAATAAACTTTATTGAAAACATTAAATTACACTCACTCTACTCACTCAAGGACTATACGCTGTCCATGAATAAGCAGCAATTTAGCTGGATAAAGTTATCAAACTTTAACATGTTAGAAAACAATTCTTTACATTTTTCAGAAGTGTGTCACAACTTTGGTGTGTATAAAGCAATAAGTACTGTGTACTGCCTTGCTAAATTCTCATAGTCATAAAAATCAAACACCAGGTCGACTTACTGAAAAAGGCCAGCATGAAGATTCCATCGTTCCCGACTCGAAGCTGATCGGCATCGCTGAAATCATCTCTGGGAGGGAAGTCATCATCCTAACAAATACAAATACACACACACACAGAATAGACAATGGCCTAGTTAAAAAAAAATTCTGTCTCAACCATAACTGACTGATCTGAATTTGGCTCTTGATGCCCATGGCGAAACAGTAACAAAAACATCTACTATACAAAGTTAATGCAATGATGCAGCTTGCTCATTTCTCTCATTTGAACTGAATGAATTGCCATTGGAGAGCACTACATTGGACAAAGTACATGTGATCAAGGCTGTGTTAAACAGCACATCAGACCTTGGTCAAATACTAACTGTGAGTAATTCTTCCATGTTTTAACCTGCATGGAGTGCCAGAGGGGTGGGGTAATTCAGATGTGATTGTTATCATTTGCTGGCATGCTAAACCCCACCCATATGGCACCAAAGTAGAACAACACATTAAGTATTTGCAAATGTTATTTCAGCCAGGTCTGAGTTGCATATTCTAACATTATGCTTAGCATGGAGTTAGGCTAAACTTCAAGGGAAGGGCTTTCACAGGCTAAGATAAAGAAGCTTGGAGCCATTTTAACATGCTATTTTCATAAAAGGAAGTGAAAGAGGAAAGAAAATAAAGTACAAAGAAGAGATTTATAATTTCCAAATCAGGCAAGAGGGAAGTAGTACTATGTGTGTGTGTCCTCACCCTCGGCATCACCTCCACAGTGGAGGCAGCCATGGCGGCAGCTTTGGCCTTCTCTGCTTCATCGTATGTGGGCAGTGAGGTGGCAACACTGTAGGGCGGAGGCACCGGGAAATCGCTTCGGAAACTAGTCTCTGTGGACAAATCAGAGAAGACACAGAATTACAAAGGGAATTACTACATATCTAGCTTAGTATATCTAAAATGGCAGCCAATAATTTTGGTAATGCTGTCATGGAAATGAACACTGGCTCATGGGTAGGCCGGGCATGGCACTCAAATAGTTACCACAAAACTGCCATGGAATGTAATCCTGTAACCATTTTAGCAAGCATGCAACCACACACTGGAAAAACAAAGTCGCTGAGCTGTTGCTACACTATGAACTCTAAGCTCTGCAAATTACATATGGCTGAAACCTGAATACGTCCATTAAGGAACCAGTTTTACAAAGACGCATTAGTCTAAGCTAGTCCAAGAAATTTCTTTCAATGAAGATTTCCACTGAAAGGAACTATTTAAACTCAATTAGGCTTAATCCATGTACATGAAACTGTAACAGACTGGTTTCAAAGCCGAATCTCCCATGCCAGGAACGAATCGTAGGCCTCTAGACAGACTAGGAGAGGTGGAACTAAACATGAAAAGCAAGCGAGGGTGTTTTCTAATGATCTGCATGATTCAAAATGCTATGTGTTCCCAGAGCTGTTCCCTGGGCAAGTTTACCACAAAAATATACTATATATTTTATGAAAAGGTGCAGAGGTAAAGGTGACATTGTAAGATGTACACTACAAAAGAAAACACCACACACACACACACATACATTATATGTATAGATATATATATATATTATTTTGCATACCAGGTGCAGAGGCGGTTGCTCCCAGGTCGATGGAGGCGTAGGGGGGTGGAGGGGCGTCTGCCTCACCTTGGGTCCCTGACCCTGACGGCTGCTCTGATGCTGGGGCAGGGGGGGCTGGGCTGGCCTGGGCCTGGGCCTGGGATGATGACGTACCAGCCTGGGCTGTGGCAGAAGTAGATGGCTGCTGTTCACTGGTGGAGGCCTCCGAGGAGTCGTCCTCATTGTGCAACTGGGAGAGGAGACAAGATCAGAGGAATCAGTCATCCATAAGGGTGGCTTGTACCACATTTTTGGTGAGCCGAGGATGGAATCACTAAGAAGACGAGGCAGGTTTCCACAGTGCGTTGGCAACGGTTTACTACAACAACCAGAATGAAAATGGAGAAAGTTGTTATTAGTTGTTGCTCTGATCATAAAGAGTAAGTAAGTGTGGAGCATGGCTTGGCTCTGTTGTTGGAGGTTCTGGTACTGGTTGCTGATAGTAGCAGCTGCTACAGGTAGTCATGGAAACAAAATGTGCGTTTTCTTTTCTTTTTTTTAAAAAATCAGCACAAAATGTGCTTGAGGCTGCACTTTTTCTATAAAAAAGAGGAATAGTATGAACATGCCCTAATATGCTTACTATTGTAAAGAGAAGGTTATCAGTCAGTTAATGAATGTATCAATCAGCTGTTTATCCTACATGTGCTACACAAAAGCTGCTGTCACTAATCAGGATTGCATTAAGAAGCAGATAAAATAAGTCTATTACTCTATAATGATGGTTCCTTTTAGGAACTTGTTTCAGCCATAAGCATTATCAAGTCCTGTTTGTGACTATTAAGCATGTACTAGAGTTTGGTTACTTCTAGTACTGTGCGTCCATTTGCCCTCAACAGAATATGTTTGATATTATATGCCAACACAGAGTTGGAAGAAAACATGGGTCTGTCAACAGAAGAGTAACAGGAATGTGATACACTGAGAAAGTAATACGCTTAATACTGCCCTTGCTACAGCTGACAGAGTCATTCAGGCCTTTAAGTACATTAATTTCATCAGGCCAAAGAGCCAAACACCTTACTCAAATTACAGAGAGGCAATAGTAACCTAAAGGTCAGAGAACGGCTGGCGGGAAATCTGTGTGGGCAAAGTGAAAGAGTAACAATCTCATCTCTTCAACAACTCCTGTCAAGGTGCCCTTGAGAAAGTCAATTTACACCCCAGTTGTTCCAGTGTGATTTTTTTAATCCTAATATTATGATGTCAGGTCAACAACGGTGACACAAATGAGGTTGTGGCTTTGGGATATTGAGGTGCTTCTTGTTGACTGCCATCTCCACCAATCCCCCATTCAAATTCCTGCTAGTAAGGACAATTTTGCATAACAGCCAATGAGTAGTTACGAATTACACTGCCAGCATAAATCAGACAACTAACGCTGAAGAATGTGGCGGAGCAAGTGAAACTTGTTCATGCCAGTATGACAAATCTCTAAACAAGACAGAAACAGATGCGTGACTGATGGTACTCAGTCACATAGATTTGAAAACTGGTAGAAAAAGTTGATCAGGGTTTAAGTTGTGGAGCTCACCTAAACAGGAGAAATTGGATGCAGAGTGCTGGAGGCAAACACAATGGCCAGACCAGGATGAATTAGTATACGGTTATTCAGGAGACTGTACTGATACAAAAACACTTTACCCGACTAGTTCTAATGTTTTAGCCAAATGCCTTCCTCAAGGTTGCTGGTCCTAAGATGAGGACAAAAGAATGATAAAGGCAGCGTCTGAAACATCAGATGTGGTGTGGTATCTGGTTGCATCTGTAATTTAGTGTCAAAGCGGTACTTAGTGTAATTTTAGTTTTGGTTCCACATGTCCCCTGTTTTTGTCCTGCTTATGGTTCAAGGGTAGGTTGCAGTCCAAAAAACAATTTTCTCAGACTATTCTGTCTTAATAAAAACATGAATTCTCAGTATCAGCACTATAATTATCACCTCAAAATTCAGCTCATATGGTTATTTAACTTCCATTTGCTCTGGCAGTGATGGCACCTTTCTGGCTGCAGTGTAACACCATTGAATAGAGAGGAAACACTTTTTGTAATGACATTTGATGCAAGACTGCTACCAGAGAAGATACAGCTCGGTCACTTCATGTGCGCTCCATACCAACAACTGACTGACGGCATGGTGTGCTTGTTTTAAAAGGAAAGGAAACTTAGTTAGTTAGCAACCATGCAAATACACTTCTCAAAATGCTGGACCTTCACCCCCTCCCCACCATCTATCATGTAAACCTCTACCAGCTTGGGGTCGATGTACAAAGCAGTGAGTGAATGAGTGGCTGCTGACTGGCCCAGAATCAAGGACAGAGCATATCACACCCGCGCACACAGCATTACATAAGAGCTTAACAACATAGCCGCAAGCCTCCTCATGTCCAAATATACACAAGCCAAGGCCTTCTCAGCACAACAGTTACAGATACTTGCAGAAATCTCAGTATCATTTAGGGAAGAGTTGGATAACGAGAGAGAGACACATAGAGAGAGAGAGAGAGAGAGAGAAAGATGTGGGGAGGAATGAAAAAAGTGTGCATGCCCTTCTGAACTATTACACTGTGTGCTTGTGTTGAGAAAGATCGCTGCATCTTTAACAGGTTAGTCAAGGAACGTCACAGAGCATCTTCATCTGAGTAACTTCAAACAGTTTGCTGGAGTCGTGACTCGACTGTACTGCCCCCAGCCTAAACACAGGAAGTGGAAAACCCTGAAAATTCAGAGGCCACACTGACGCAAAACCACAGACGGTTGCTTAGCGACCAAATTGCAACAAGCAGAAAAGATCAAAAGTGTAACTAACATAATTTGGGGCAGAGAGCACAGCATACGTCAAGGGGGATTGAAGATGGGGTTGTCTACACTTTGTGAGCAAACGTCAACATCAGATAGTGTTATCAGTTTGGCCTGGGTTTGCGACTCAGGACATAGCCTAAACACAGACAAATGATGACAATTGCTGACTGTAACTGAATAAACCATGAAAACTCATTGTTTTGAAGTACTGAAGAACAGGGTCTGGTATTAGTCTTCCTGTTTACAAAGAGTGGGTTATTTTTGAAAATGAAATGTGTGCTTGTTCAGGATTTGAAAGGTAAAGCAACGGATTACTTCACTTTGGCTCATATCAAATTCTGCGGGATTACCACCCCTGTGCCCAGAACCACAGGTATCAGAGCAGGGAACAAACTTTTTCTTCCACTGGCCACAGCTGCTGATGATTTCCAAAACTCACCAGCAACTTCCACTATTTCACCTGCCAAATAATTTTTTTAGAATAGAAAAAAATCTCCACGATTGCTGGTTAATTGACTAGATAGTTTTTCGGCCACAACCAAAGATTTAACAGCATAGACCTAGTGGTAATTTCGTAACTGGACAGCCACTCTTTACTTTTGAGGAAGTCTTGTGAAGAAGTACCTCTTTGTACTGAGAACGAAAATGTCAGCGCTTTGAATCATACAATTGTAATGTCTTATTAGATAAGAGGCACACTCTTCTGCTAGGAGATATATAATTAGCGAGCAACTGAGTGAAAATATGTTAGCTTCCCTAAGTAACGTTAGTTGATACTCTTCACAGGAATCTTTTACTGGCCATTTGGAATTTTACCCAACTGTGATGTTCCCTTACATCTCTGTGGCTAAAATATGTAACTAGCTAGTTAGCAAACTTTGTCCCTTTGGCTACGTTAGGGATTAGCTAACGCTACTTGTCTTGCTAACGCTACAGCTTGTTAACTTGCCAACGCGTTTCAAATGTTTTCTGACATCAACGATAATGTAACTTAACACGAGCTTTCAAGTTAGCGTATTGCTATTAATTAGGCCAAGTTAATAATATAACACATTTTCATGGAAGGTTAACTTGCAAGGCCTACAAGGCTAAGTTTAGCTACCTAGCTAACGTTAGCCTAGCCAATGCGGAAGTGCTTGATGTAATGGCAAGTTGTCAAAACAATTCGAGTAAAAAACACCACTAACTGGCTAACGTTACCATTCAAATTACATTTCAAGTTACCAAGTTTTACTTTGGAGTCTAGATCAAATATCCCATTTCGACTGAATGCCATAATTTTAGCAATGCCTTTGTCGTCGTTAGGCCTTGTTTCCATTGACAGGCAGGCCAAGGTATCAAATAGTGTTTTGATTTAATCTGGCCACACTCACCACTTGGTATCGGCTTGCTGGGTCCATGTCGAGAAGATTCAGCTGGCAAGCAAGCCAGCCGAGAAAACAAGAAAAAAAAATCTAGCTTGTGCACTCCGAAGTTTTATTTACTTACAAGATATAACGTTAATTCTCTCAAACAATGTTGAGAAACAGGCTAAAGACCTGTGAAAGAAATGGCCGAAAACCACAGTTCCCTGGCAAAGCAAAATTCCGAGCACCAGTCAAGAGCATCAGACTCAAGCTACCCGGAAAAAGTAAGACTTCCGATCAACACTTTCAAAATAAAACCCATATAGACGAGCATACAGTATGCCGTGATGTTTTTTGGAATAACAAATTACCAGAGAGAAATAAAAAAAAAAATCAATTTAGGAGGAGTTTGTACCAAATGGAAACACCATTGTTGCTTTTTCCTACTGTATTTTCACAGCATATATTCGTAGCCATATATCCCTATACGTTTGATAGATTTTTTTTTTTTAATCATTTTACTTTTACTTCGTGACAGGGTTTACGCTTTTATTTTGAAGGCATAATTTGTAATTTCCGGTCTTAGTTTGACATGTCCTGGCTAGCTTGACGCAGTTAGCGTGATTCTTTAATGACGCAAATGCAATATACGTAAATAGACCACGAGGTGGAGCTAAAGCCCATTTTAGATCATTGACTAGCGCGCGCGCACACACACACACACACACACACACACCTCACATGATCCTAAGCACAAAGACTCTTTGTTTGACATAATTTATAAGTACCTACAAAACCTACCTCAGCTTTTCAAAGGCTTATGAGCTTCTTTCCTCAGACTGTAAATTGAATAATTTCCATTTTTTTTGGTAGCAGCTGAAAGAAGCCAAAGAGAAGAGTAGCAGATTCCATCCTATAGATGGAATAGGCTACTAAGTGTGTAAATCTGGTAAAGACTAGAGTAGGGTACTACTTGGGTAGGGGAGTTTTTTTTTTTAGGCTATTCATTAATTTAAGACTTGGGTAGCCCATCCTGTTGGGTAGGAAAATATATCAGAACAGGCTAAACCTGCATAAATTAGGTTAGGTAAAGCTGTATATGAGAATAGCCTACTACCTGTATAAATGTGGAAAAGAGTAGGGTAACGCATTCTGTCGCTTAAGAAAATGTATAAGAATAAACTACTACCTGTATAAATGTCATTAAGATTATGATAGATTATGAAGATGTATCAGAAAAGACTACTAAGTGTGTAAATGTGGTACAGACTAGGGAAGCCCATCTTGTAGGGTCAGAAAATGTATGAGAATAGGATATATCTCTATTAGGCCTAAGTGTTCTGCCTTGTTTCAAGATACTGTTTCTACACATTCTTGCAGGAATGAATCTCCACTGGAAAAAGTGGAATTATTTTTTGATTTGAAATACTTCACTCATCCTCCAAAGAGTAAAATATCTCTATTCTGCCTCAAGATTTTTTGCAATATACGCCAAAGACCTAGAGAGCCACTGTTTATGTTTGGTTGGTTCATAGAAGGTACAGTATGGTCCTACTTCCTGAAAGGGGAAATACATGACTGTTGTGATCGCTGTGTATAAGACCTGTGAATGGTGTTAGAATATCTTTCACTGAAAAAAACATATGCATGTGACTTTTGACCACAGCATGTTTCTCTCATTTCAAAACCATTAGGCCTACTCTTGAAATATCCAGCATCAAATTGGAATTGGCATGTGTCCTACAAACATCCATGTTGGATCCAAACATTGTTGTACAACATATACAGTGTGGAGTACATGAGTTTTCCACACATTCATGAGCTTTGAATTTTATGTTTGTGTTGTGCTATTTAAAAAAAAAAAAACTTTCTGGGGTCCAATAATTAAAAAGATACACATCTGCAGTAGCAGGAACAGTAGGAGCAAAACAGATTCAGATTGAAAGGTACGTCTTCAATCATAACCAACAAGTTAAGTTGCAATGATACATTTTTCATAAAGTAGCCTACTTAATAATCATTAAAATACGCTGTGACAGAATGCAACTTTAACCAGTTGAAGGATGCTTCATTTTGTTTCATTGAACATGAAAAATGCACAAAATTACATGTTATGATATATACATGATATGTACGCCTAACATGTTACTGCTTCAGCGTTCTCTATACAATTTGCCACTGTGAGGTCACAGTGCCTTTGTGATGCCATATGTTCTTATGTACATCAAGTTCACGGAGGAAATTTCACAGACGGAGAGAAGCTGAGAGCGACATAGGAACGAAAACAAGGAGGCCCGACTTGGTAAGTAAGATATTAAAACAGGCAAGTTTAATGAATGATTAAAATGAAAGGGACGCACGTGACATCTTCCTAATTTGACAGGAGAGAGAGCGAGAGAGAGAGAGAGAGACGGTTACTGTAATATTAGCTAGCTTAGTGGCAGGCAGCCGCAACACAAACCGTTGGTAACTTAGTAGGAATTCACACCTAATTCAAAACAATTTTCTAGTAATACCTTAGCCTACTCATAATTAGGCTAACAGCACTCTCCGTTAGCCCATGTGCTCAATTCACGTCAAAACCTGTCAATGTATTGTGCTTTGCTGGTTTTCGGCAAAATTACATACTTGACAGAACATAACTTCAGAGCTTTTTCAAATTGTTGGGGCGTTCTGTTTAATTCGGCATACAAGTGATCCACCAAGCAGCACTTTATTTCAATAACATCACATTTTTGAATTGGTTCCCGCTGGTCAATACCGCCATTCACGGAACGTTAGATTGTGGAAATAACAGACGAACCAGTTCTAAAAGTTGAAATGTTATTGCAAACAGTCCTGTCTAGTGTACTGGTTATAATCCGAATTGAAGAGTACATCCTAATGATCAGTAACATGTCTCTATTTGTGTTCTACGATGTGTTTACATTTGCCAATAGGCAAGGTAATATTAAATTGCCAGATTTTTCTATGGAGTTTGGCGTGACGGAACGTATAGGCTTTTTTGAGCCTGTTACTGCTGCTTCTTTGTTTGTTGTTTTACAGGTGGTTGGAAACCGCATTACCATCACCTACTGGATTGTGGACTAGAGACAGGAAGGGGCTAAACCTTGACTAAACCTTACCTGCCAACACTATTTCTCTTCAAAACTGTAAAAGATAAGTTGATACTGTATCTGATGATCATCTCTGCAGTAAAATCTTGGGATTCTCCTGAATTCCTATTTCTCTTAAATTCTTAAACTCTCCCTTAATCTACAGTCCACATTGCAGCAATACACGTGCCACAGTCTCCACATCTCACAGTATGTTTTCCTACAATTTTCAGAGTTTTATTTAGTTTATTTAGTCCTTTGTATTAATTGTGGTAGTTTTACATCACTATCCTTTTTTTATTGTATGTAAAACATTTTGTAAACATTGTTTTTAGAAAAGTGTTATACAAATAAAGTTGTTATTATTATTATTATTATTATTATTATTATTATTATGTCTTGTCCCCTGTTTTAGCACCTGTACCTGTTACTGTTGGTCTGTGCTGCTGCCAGAGTGCAGCCATTAACCAATCAAAATCAGTAGCCTAGTTTGGAGACTCCTTAACCAATGAGAATTCAAACAGAAACAGGAATAATTTAAATTGTTTGACATTTTTTAACATTCTCAGGATGTGCTGAAGGTTGGGGAAATCTCAGCCATCCCTCCTCAAATCTGCAGCAACTGTTTTTGGTGTGTTTTCAAGATCAAAGGTAAGGAGTGGAGTTCACATTTCATATTCAGCAAAAACTGTTACCCATGAATGCTACTAAACAATATACAGTTTACTTCTGTACCAACAATACTTTGTGACAGGAGTTTCTCAGTTTCACTAATCGTGCAGTTACTGTTCTTTGGCTTTGTAGGGCTGAACACTATACAATATTAAATGCTAACCAGAACTTCTCATCAAATGCCTTGCAAGCCTGTAAGGGAGACTGTCCGTTACCATAGGACACTGTAATGATTGAGCAGTATATTTGCAAATATAGCACAGTGTTTACAGAATACAATGATTACACATGGTGATTATTTTGCAGTGATATTTATTGATTATATTTGCACATGAATACATTCTGGTTGCTTGTTAAGATGTGTTGCCGACACCGCGGCAGGTGGAGTTGGCCAATCCACCTGTAACAAAAATACGATTAGCGCTCTCGCAAACAGGAGACTGAATAATCTTGTGTTTGGGTGGTGAACTGCTATGATGTATGTAGGTCTTGCCGTATTTAACAAAGCCAGTCTAGTGTGTAAGAGTAACATGAAATAGAAGAATATCTCTGCCGATTTACCTCTTCCTGTTGTACTACTCCTACTCCTACTCCCAGGGTTTTCGGGCAAAAGATGTCCCCGGGGCCTGCGCACCAATATGAAGTTCCAGGGTTCCATTTAGCGAGGTCGCGGGGGGGGGGGGGGGGGGAGTGATATCTATTGGTGGTGTAATATTGAGTATTAATATGTCATTTATTTATTGATGTATTAATAAGAAATGTGTAATTATGTAAATAGTAATTTTGTTTTAGATTTATTATTCATTAGTTTGTAAAGTTAAGGTGTTTGTATGTGTGTGGGAGAAACCCCCCATTGTTGGTGGCGTCCTCCTAATTACCTGCAGCAGAGAACTATAAAGGCTGCCGGTACCCACTCAGTCTCTGTTCTGGTAGGTGGCAGGATGCTGTAACGTCATGTGCACAGGTAAATAAATGCCACGGTGTGGTTGCAACCGCATTATGTCTCTGTCTCCTCACTAAAAGTCCAGCCGCTTAGCCATCCAGTTGACAAAGCCACAGTCAAAATTCAGCCACGTTTTCCTCATGGCTTGTGTTAATTTCACACTCTGCACTTGTCTCAAGATTTAACTTGCAGTCTCAAGTCTTTTGACAGAGGTTTTCCTCTCTGCACTGATCCCTGGAGGGCTCTCATACACTTTGGATAGAGGACCTGATGCTTGAACTTGGGGCTTTTTCCTCATCGATAATCCTCGAAGGGAATAGTGTTGCTCTGTCCTTCTGGGGACGTCAAAGTCAGGTAAGTCAGTCAGTCACTCATTCATCTGAGACTAAACTCCCTTAAACCAAGGACAAGGAACCTGTGTAATGGTGCAGTATACGTTTATAGGCTTTATCTTTTTCATTGGTATCACCCAGTGAGCTACTTGATACCAGTTTGGGCAACTATATAGCTAGCTGTTACATTTTGGGAAAAAACAATTATTATTTCGTTTTTAAGTTTTGGTTTAAGTTTAGTGAGTTGGTGACCAATGGGATTTCATAAACAAGTCATGCTCATCTTGTAAGAACTGACCGATCTGTTGCTACCAGGTTCTTTGTCGATATTGATATCGATAAAGTTTTGTTAACTTTCTCAGTCACACAAGTCGCTTGCAAGAGAAGTCTCTAGACCTTAAAATTAATAAAAAACTGAGTAATTTGACTCAGTGTTCTCTATGCAATTTGACACTTGTGAGGTCACAGTGCCTTTGTGATGCCATATGTGCTTATCAAGTTCACAGAGGAAATTTCACAGACGGAGAGAAGCTGAGAGTGACATAGGAACGAAAACAAGTAGGCCCAACTTGGTAAGTAAGATATTAAAACAGGCAAGTTTAATGAGTGATTAAAATTACGTCTACATGCAGTAAATGTTGTTGGTAGTCTGTGTAGCGCTGTCTACATGCAGTAAATGTGGTCGGTAGTCTGTGTAGCACTGTCTACATGCAGTACATGTGGTTGTTTGTCTGTGTAGTGCCATCTACACACAGTAAATGTGGTTGTTTGTCTGTGTAGCGTCGTCTACACGCAGTAAATGTGATTGTGTAGTGCCGTCTCGGATGTCGGTGGTCAAGGTGGCAGAACAGATATGTGATGATGCAGATATTGATGTAACTGTTAGATGGATGTTGTGTGATGTCTTGATCTTTGCTATTATGTATTTGTTGTTTTGTAGGTCTGCTGGCAGATTGGTGACAGATTGGTGACCTGTTTCATATTTACATTTCTTTCATCTTACGGTAGCAAACATGTTTAGTAGCTGAGAACAGTCCTGCTGTGCACAGGCCATCCACAACCTGTGGTCTGTCCACAGATGACTGATCCACTGGGGGTTGTGTTGGTATGTTAGGTAAGTGTATAATGATTTTGCTTTCACAGGTATATCAGGTAAGTATGTCAGGTAAGTATATACTGATTTTGTTTTCACATTTATGTGAGGTAAGTATGTCAGGTAAGTGAACTGATTTTATTTTCACAGCTATACCAGGTATGTCAGGTAAGTATATACTGATTTTGTTTTCACAGTTATGTTAGGTCAGTATTTCAGGAAAGTGTATAGTAACTGTTTTCACACCTATATCAGGAAAGTTGTCAGGTAAGTGTGAACTGATGTTGTTTTCACAACTATATCAGGTAAGTATGCCAGGTAAGTGTGAACTGATTTTGTTTTCACAGCTATATCAGGTAAGAATGCCAGGTAAGTGTACTGATTTTTTTTAAGGCTATACCAGGTAAGTATGTCAGGTAAGTGAATACTGATTTTGTTTTCACAGCTATATCAGGTAAGAATGCCAGGTAAGTGTATACTGATTTTGTTTTCACTGGTAAGTATTTCAGGTAAGTCTATACTGACTTTATTTCCACAGCTATTTCAGGTAAGTATTTCAGGTAAGTGTATACTGATTTTGTTTTCACAGCTATGCCAGGTAAGTATGTCAGGTAAATGTATAATGATTTTATTTCCACCACTATGTCAGGTAAGTATGTCAGGTAAGTGTATACTGATTTTGTTTTCACAGCTATATTAGGTACATATGTCAGGTAAGTATATACTGTTTTTGTTTCACAGCTATGTCAGTATTTCAGGTAAGTCTATACTGATTTATTTCCACAGCTATTTCAGGTAAGTATTTCAGGTAAGTCTATACTGATTTTATTTCCATAGCTGTTCCAGGTAAGTATTTCAGGTAAGTGTATACTGATTTTATTTTTCACAGCTATGTCAGGTCAGTATTTCAGGTACATACAGTATATACTGACTGTTTTTCACACTTACATCAGGTAAGTATGTCAGGTAAGTGTATACTGATTTTTATTTACACAAGTATTCCAGGTAAGTATTTTATGTAACTGTAAACTCATTTTGTTTTCACAGGTATATCAGGTAAGTGAACTGATTTCATTTTCATAGCTATGCCAGGTAAGTGTGCTGAGTTTGTTTTTAACAGCTATATCAGGTAAGAATGCCAGGTAAGTGTACTGATTTTTTTTCACGGCTATACCAGGTAAGTATGTCAGGTAAGTTTATACTGATGTTATTTCCACAGCTATTTCAGGTAAGTATTTCAGGTAAGTGTGTACTGAGTTTGTTTTTCACAGCTATGTCAGGTAAGTATTTCAGGTAAGTGTATACTGACTGTTTTCACAGCTATGTCAGGTAAGTATGCCAGGTAAGTGTGCTGAGTTTGTTTTTAACAGCTATATCAGGTAAGAATGCCAGGTAAGTGTACTGATTTTTTTTTCACGGCTATACCAGGTAAGTTTGTCAGGTAGGTATATACTGAATTTGTTTTCACAGCTATACCAGGTAAGTATGTCAGGTAAGTTTATACTGATGTTATTTCTTCAGGTGTGTGTATACTGACTGTTTTTCACAGCTATATTAGGTAAGTATGTCAGGTAAGTGTGAACTGATTTTGTTTTCACAGCTATATCAGGTAAGAATGCCAGGTAAGTGTACTGATTTTTTTTTCACAGCTATACCAGGTAAGTATATCAGGTAAGTGTATACTGATTTTGTTTTTCACAGGTAAGTATTTCAGGTAAGTCTATACAGATTTTGTTTTCAAAGGTATATCAGGTAAGTGTGTCAAGGAAGTGAACTGATTTTGTGTTCACAGCTATTTCAGGTAAGTTTGTCAGGTAAGTAAATACTGATTTTTTTTTCACAGCTATACCAGGTAAGTATGTCGGATAAGTGTATACTGATTTTTGTTTTCACAGCTTTGTCAGGTAAGTCTATACTGATTTTATTTCCACAGCTATACCAGGTAAGTATGTCAGGTAAGTTTATACTGAATTTGTTTTCACAGCTATACCAGGTAAGTATGTCAGGTAAGTTTATACTGATTTTTATTTCCACAACTATTTCAGGTCAGTATTTCAGGTAAGTGTATACTGATTTTATTTTTCACAGCTATGTCGGGTAAGTATTTCAGGTAAGTGTATACTGACTGTTTTCACAGCTATATCAGGTAAGTATGCCAGGTAAGTGTGAACTGATTTTGTTTTCACAGCTATATCAGGTAAATATGCCAGGTAAGTGTGCTGAGTTTGTTTTTAACAGCTATATCAGCTAAGAATGCCAGGTAAGTGTACTGATTAAGTATATCAGGTAAGCGTATACTGATTTTGTTTTCACAGGTAAGTCTATACAGATTTTGTTTTCACAGGTAAGTCTATACAGATTTTTGTTTTTCAAAGGTATATCAGGTAAGTGTGTCAAGTAAGTGAACTGATTTTGTGTTCACAGCTATTTCAGGTAAGTATGTCAGGTAAGTGAATACTGATTTGGTTTTCACAGCTATACCAGGTAAGTATTTTAGGTAAGTGTAAACTCATTTTGTTTTCACAGCTATATCAGGTAAGAATGCCAGGTAAGTGTACTGATTTTTTTTCACAGCTATACCAGGTAAGTATGTCAGGTAAGTGTATACTGATTTTGTTTTTCACAGGTAAGTATGTCAGGTAAGGTCTATACTGATTTTATTTCCACAGCTATTCCAGATTAGTATTTCAGGTAAGTCTATACTGGACTTTATTTCCACAGTTATTTCAGGTAAGTATTTCAGGTACATGTATACTGATTTTGTTTTCACAGCTATGCCAGGTAAGTATGTCAGGTAAGTGAATTGATTTTTATTTTCACAGCTATTTCAGGTAAGTATGTAAGATAAGTGTATACTGATTTTATTTTCACAGCTATGCTAGGTAGGTAAGTCAGGAAAGTGTATAATGATTTTATTTCCACCACTATGTCAGGTAAGTATGACAGGTAAGTGTATACTGATTTTGTTTTCACAGCTATACCAGGTATGTCAGTTAAGTATATACTGTTTTTGTTTCACAGTTATGTCAGATAAGTATTCCAGGTAAGTCTATACTGATTTTTGTCTTCACAGGTATATCAGATAAGAATGTCAGGTAAGTGAACTGATTTTGTTTTCACAGCTATTTCAGGTAAGTATGTAAGGTAAGTGTATACTTATTTTATTTCCACCGCTATATCAGGTACGTATATTCAGGTAAGTATATACTGATTTTGTTTTCACAGGTATATCAGGTAAGTATGTCAGGTAAGTGAACTGATTTCATTTTCACAGCTATTTCAGGTAAGTATGTAAGGTAAGTGTATACTGATTTTATTTTCACAGCTATGCTAGGTAGGTAAGTCAGGAAAGTGTATAATGATTTTATTTCCACCGCTATGTCAGGTAAGTATGTCAGGTAAGTGTATACTGATTTTGTTTTCACAGCTATACCAGGTAAGTATGTCTGGTAAGTATATACTGTTTTTTGTTTCACAGTTTTTGTCAGGTAAGTATTCCAGGTAAGTCTATACTGATTTTGTCTTCACAAGAATATCAGGTAAGAATGTCAGGTAAGTGAACTGATTTTTGTTTTCACAGCTATTTCAGGTAAGTATGTAAGGTAAGTGTATACTTATTTTTATTTCCACCACTATATCAGGTACGTATATTCAGGTAAGTATATACTGATTTTGTTTTCACAGGTATATCAGGTAAGTATGTCAGGTAAGTGAACTGATTTCATTTTCATAGCTATACCAGGTAAGTATGTCAGGTAAGTATATACAGAATATTTTTTCACAGCTATACCAGGTAAGTATGTAAGGTAAGTTTATACTGATGTTATTTCCATAGCTATAGCAGGTAAGTATGTCAGGTAAGTGTATACTGATTTTATTTACACAGCTATTCCAGGTAAG